>NC_069505.1:534306011-534606011 GCF_027579735.1 Bombina bombina | reverse complement strand
ATAAACAGCCTCATGGACACTTAACCAATTGGAGAGAAGTATGTTGATTGGTTAGTTTAAAAAAAGAATGAAAGATAACTGCATACAATGTATGGTATTAAATATTGACAATATGAAATTAAAAAAAAAAATACAAATATATTTTTTATTTCAGTTGATTTAGAAATGATGAAAGTGGTTTTGTCCTCTCCCCTGACATGGGAGTCTGGGGGTGGATAAACTAAGGACTAAGATTCCTTTCTATGATACAATTCATATAATCAGATGTATGATTTATTCAGTTATTTATGTATTGTAATATTAGTTTTTAACCTATTCAATTGTTTATTGTTCTGGTTTTAACTGGTGACTAAATTTTATCATCACACATCTGAAATTTCAACCATCTTTTAAATCATGCAGATTCGGATTCAAGTGTTCTTTTAACTCATTTACATTTTTTGTGGGAAATAATGTATAACCAATCCAATGAAAAAATTTTTCTTTTGGCAGAGCCAAAGAGCGGTGAGAGAGAGAGCCAAAGAGGGCGAGAGATAGCAAAAGAGGGCGAGAGAGCGCAAAAGAAAGGGGGAGAGAGCGCAAAATAAAGGAGAGAGCCAAAGAGGGGGGAGAGAGCCAGAGAGGGGGGAGAGAGTCAAAGAGGGGGGGAGAGAGAACAAAAGAGAGGGGGGAGAGAACAAAAGAGAGTGGGGGAGAGAACAAAAGAGGGGGAGAGAGCGCAAATGAAAGGGGGGAGAGAGCCAAAGAGAGGGGGAGAGAGAGCAAAAGAGAAGGGAGAGAGAGCAAAAGAGGGGGACAGAGAGCTTGGTACTGTATATCTATAATGCTATGACATATGTGCTTATGCTAAACCTCTTAGGTACCATATAAGTTAACTATTCTGTGAGATTGCTATAATTTAGGTATGTGCATTTGTTTTGTAGCGAATGCACATTCATTATTAATTATGGATATTCATCTCTTTTTAACAAGACGAATATCCCAACGAATGCAGCACGAAATTTAAAGAAAACAAAAGGAATAATGCTGAATTTGGCAGTATTCTTTAAATAGTTTAAAATACTTCCCTTAGCACATTGGAGAGCACTCTAAACCGCGACTCATTTTCACACAGAGCCAGCAGCACTAACAGGAGACATGGGGGTAGATTTCCTAAAAGGTCGAGCAGATGTGATTCGCTGTAGCCAATCATGTCCGCTTGACCTCACTACAAACTCCTTGTTTCATAAACATTCTATATATATATGATAGCACACTAGAATCCAAACTGTTAACAACCAAGTGTCTTTATGTCTGAGGAAGGGGGTAAACCCCGAAAACGTTGACTGAGTAAAGGTGACTTGTTTGCATAAATTCCTGGCGAGTTCTCTCTTTATTACAGATTTTATATATATATATATATATATATATATATATATATATATATATATATATATATATATATACTAGTACTAAAGCCCGTGTACACGGGCCATTTTTTGCAGTACAGTGGTCCCACCCCTTGCTCTCTCCCCCCTCTCTTTTGCTCTCTCTTGCCCCCTCTCTTTTGCTTTCTCTCCCCCCTCTCTTTTGCTTTCTCTCCCCCCTCTCCTTTGCGCTCTCTCTCCTCTCTTTTGCTCTCTCTCTCCCCTCTTTTGCTCTCTCTCTCCTCTCTTTGGCTCTCTCTCTCCCCTCTTTGGCTCTCTCCCCCCTTTCATTTGCTCTCTCTCCCCCCTCTTTTGTTCTCTCCCCCCTCTTTAGCTCTCTCCCCCCTCTTTGGCTCTCTCCCCCCCTCTTTGGCTCTCTCCCACCCCCTCTTTGGCTCTCTCCCACCCCTCTTTGGCTCTCTCCCCCCCTCTTTGGCTCTCCCCCCCCCTCTTTGGCTCTCTCCCCCCCTCTTTGGCTCTCTCTCACCCCTCTTTGGCTCTCTCCCCTCTTTTGCTCTCTCTCCTCTTTGGCTCTCTTTCCTCTTTGGCTCTCTCTCTCTCCCCTCTTTGGCTGTCCCCCCCCCTTTGGCTCCCCCCCCCCTTTGGCTCTCTCCCCCCCTTTGGTTCTCTCCCCCCCTCTTTGGCTCTCTCCCCCCCCCTCTTTGGCTCTCCCCCCCTCTTTGGCTCTCCCCCCCCCTTGGCTCTCTCCCCCCCTGTTTGGCTCTCTCCCCCCCCCCTTTGGCTCTCCCCCCCCCCCCCGGCTCTCTCCCCCCCCCTTTGGCTCTTCTTCCCCCTCTCCTGCTCCCTCTCTGGCTCTGTCTTAATTGAAAGCCTTTGCCTCTCTGGCCACGCCCCCATCGCAGCACCCCACCCGGCCACACCCCATTGCGGCGACACCCGCCCAGCCACGCCCCTCGTCGCACCAGGCCATGCCCCTCGCCACGCCTCTTGCGACACCCGGCCACGCCCCTCACGATACCCGGCCACGCCCCCATCGCAACGCTCCCGTCGGCCATGCTCCCTGACACTCCGCTTCAGCCTTGCTCTCTCTGTGCTGAGTGCTGAGTGTCAGGATCCAAACGGCCAGGTATGTTTGCCACGTGCAGTCTCTACTGCGCATGACTGCATCTGACAAACGTACTTGGCCATTTATTATATAGGATATATATATATATATATATATATATATATACACATTTATACACACACACAAAAGAGAAGGGAGAGAGAGCCAAAGAGGGGGGAGAGAGCGCAAATGAGGGCAGAGAGAGAGAGCGCAAATGTGGGCAGAGAGAGAGAGAGCAAAAGAGAGGGGAGAGAGAGAGCAAAAGAGAGGGGGAGATAGAGAGAGTAAAAGAGAGGGGGGAAGAGAGCAAAAGAGGGTGGAGAGAGCAAAAGAGGGCGGAGTAAGAGCAAAAGAGAGGGGGGGAGAGAGCAAAAGAGAGGGGGGAGAGAGAGCGAAAGAGATGGGGGAAGAGAGCCAAAGAGGGGGGAGAGAGAGCAAAAGAAAGGGGGGAGAGAGCCAAAGAGGGGGGGAGAGAGAGAGAGAGAAAGAACAAAAGAAAGGGGGGAGAGAGCACAAAAGAAAGGGGGAGAGAGCCAAAGAAGGGGGGAAGAGAATAAACGAGAAGGGGGAGAGAGAGACCAAAAGGGGGAGAGAGAGAACAAAAGAGAGGGGGGAGAGAACAAAAGAGAGGGGGGAGAGAGCACAAAAGAAAGGGGGGAGAGAACAAAAGAGAGGGGGGAGAGAACAAAAGAGAGGGGGGAGAGAGAACAAAAGAGAGGGGGGAAGAGAGAACAAAAGGAGGGGGGAGAGAGAACAAAAGAGAGGGGGGAGAGAGTGCAAAATAAAGGGGGGAGAGAGCCAAAGAGAGGGGGAGGGAGAGCCAAAGAGAGGGGGAGAGAGAGCAAAAGAGAGGGGGAGGGAGAGCAAAAGAGAAGAGAGAGAGAGCAAAAGAGAGGGGGAGAGAGAGCTTGGTACTGTATATCTATAATGCTATGACATATGTGCTTATGCTAAACCTCTTAGGTACCATATAAGTTAACTCTTCTGTGAGATTGCTATAATTTAGGTATGTGCATTTGTTTTGTAGCGAATGCACATTCATTATTAATTATGGATATTCGTCTCTTTTTAACAAGACGAATATCCCAACGAATGCAGCACGAAATTTAAAGAAAACAAAAGGAATAATGCTGAATTTGCCAGTATTCTTTAAATAGTTTAAAATACTTCCCTTAGCACATTGGAGAGCACTCTAAACCGCAACTCATTTTCACACAGAGCCAGCAGCACTAACAGGAGACATGGGGGTAGATTTCCTAAAAGGTCAAGCAGATGTGATTCGCTGTAGCCAATCATGTCCGCTTGACCTCACTACAAACTCCTTGTTTCATAAACATTCTATATATATATGATAGCACACTAGAATCCAAACTGTTAACAACCAAGTGTCTTTATGTCTGAGGAAGGGGGTAAACCCCGAAAACGTTGACTGAGTAAAGGTGACTTGTTTGCATAAATTCCTGGCGAGTTCTCTCTTTATTACAGATTTTATATATATATATATATATATATATATATATATATATATATATATATACTAGTACTAAAGCCCGTGTACACGGGCCATTTTTTGCAGTACAGTGGTCCCACCCCTTGCTCTCTCCCCCCTCTCTTTTGCTCTCTCTTCCCCCCTCTCTTTTGCTTTCTCTCCCCCCTCTCTTTTGCTTTCTCTCCCCCCTCTCCTTTGCACTCTCTCTCCTCTCTTTTGCTCTCTCTCTCCCCTCTTTTGCTCTCTCTCTCCCCTCTTTGGCTCTCTCCCCTCTTTGGCTCTCTCCCCCCTTTCATTTGCTCTCTCTCCCCCCTCTTTTGTTCTCTCCCCCCTCTTTAGCTCTCCCCCCCTCTCTTTGGCTCTCTCCCCCCCCCTCTTTGGCTCTCTCCCACCCCCTCTTTGGCTCTCTCCCACACCTCTTTGGCTCTCTCCCCCCCTCTTTGGCTCTCTCCCCTCTTTTGCTCTCTCTCCTCTTTGTATATCTATAATGCTATGACATATGTGCTTATGCTAAACCTCTTAGGTACCATATAAGTTAACTCTTCTGTGAGATTGCTATAATTTAGGTATGTGCATTTGTTTTGTAGCGAATGCACATTCATTATTAATTATGGATATTCGTCTCTTTTTAACAAGACGAATATCCCAACGAATGCAGGACGAAATTTAAAGAAAACAAAGGAATAATGCTGAATTTGGCAGTATTCTTTAAATAGTTTAGAATACTTCCCTTAGCACATTGAAGAGCACTCTAAACCGCGACTCATTTTCACACAGAGCCAGCAGCACTAACAGGAGACATGGGGGTAGATTTACTAAAGGTCGAGCAGATGTGATTCGCTGTAGCCAATCATGTCCGCTTGACCTCACTACAAACTCCTTGTTTCATAAACATTCTATATATATATATGTATATATATATATATATATATATATATATATATATATATACACACATATATACACACACACACAAAAGAGAAGGGAGAGAGAGCCAAAGAGGGGGGAGAGTGCGCAAATGAGGGCAGAGAGAGAGAGAGAGCAAAAGAGAGGGGAGAGAGAGAGCAAAAGAGAGGGGGAGATAGAGAGAGTAAAAGAGAGGGGGGAAGAGAGCAAAAGAGGGTGGAGAGAGAGCAAAAGAGGGCGGAGTGAGAGCAAAAGAGAGGGGGGGAGAGATCAAAAGAGAGGGGGGGAGAGAGAGCAAAAGAGAGGGGGGAAGAGAGCCAAAGAGGGGGGAGAGAGAGCAAAAGAAAGGGGGGGAGAGAGCCAAAGAGGGGGGGAGAGAGAGAGAGAGAGAGAAAGAACAAAAGAAAGGGGGGGAGAGCACAAAAGAAAGGGGGAGAGAGCCAAAGAAGGGGGGAAGAGAATAAACGAGAGGGGGGAGAGAGAGACCAAAAGGGGGAGAGAGAGAACAAAAGAGAGGGGGGAGAGAACAAAAGAGAGGGGGGAGAGAGCACAAAAGAAAGGGGGGAGAGAGCCAAAGAGGGGGGGGGGGGAGAGAACAAAAGAGAGGGGGAGAGAGAACAAAAGAGAGGGGGGAGAGAGAACAAAAGAGAGGGGGGAGAGAGCGCAAAATAAAGGGGGGAGAGAGCCAAAGAGAGGGGTAGAGAGAGCAAAAGAGAGGGGGAGAGAGAGCAAAAGAGAGGGGGAGGGAGAGCAAAAGAGAGGGGGGGAGAGAGAACAAAAGAGAGGGGGGGAGAGAGCGCAAAATAAAGGGGGGAGAGAGCCAAAGAGAGGGGGAGAGAGAGCAAAAGAGAGGGGGAGAGAGAGCAAAAGAGAGGGGGAGGGAGAGCAAAAGAGAAGAGAGAGAGAGCAAGAGAGAGGGGGAGAGAGAGCTTGGTACTGTATATCTATAATGCTATGACATATGTGCTTATGCTAAACCTCTTAGGTACCTTATAAGTTAACTCTTCTGTGAGATTGCTATAATTTAGGTATGTGCATTTGTTTTGTAGCGAATGCACATTCATTATTAATTATGGATATTCTTCTCTTTTTAACAAGACAAATATCCCAACGAATGCAGGACGAAATTTAGAGAAAACAAAGGAATAATGCTGAATTTGGCAGTATTCTTTAAATAGTTTAGAATACTTCCCTTAGCACATTGGAGAGCACTCTAAACCGCGACTCATTTTCACACAGAGCCAGCAGCACTAACAGGAGACATGGGGGTAGAGTTACTAAAGTTCGAGCAGATATGATTCGCTGTAGCCAATCATGTCCGCTTGACCTCACTACAAACTCCTTGTTTCATAAACATTCTCTAATGACATCCTCCAAGAGTGGCACTGAAGGACACAGTCTTATTCTAATCTAGGGGATATCTTTGAATAGAAGTAACATCCCCTTAAATACTTTACATTTTAAACTTTAATTACAATCAATATTATATATATATATATATATATATATATATATATATATATATATATAGCATATGGAATATAGCAAACTAGAATCCAAACTGTTAACAACCAAGTGTCTTTATGTCTGAGGAAGGGGGTAAACCCCGAAAGCGTTGACTGAGTAAAGGTGACTTGTTTGCAAAAATTCCTGGCAAGTTCTCTCTTTATTACAGAATATATATATATATATATATATATATATATATATATATATATATATATATATATATATATATATATATATATATATATATATATATATATACAGTGGATATAAAAAGTCTACACACCCCTGTTAAAATGTCAGGTTTCTGTGATGTAAAAAAATGAGACAAAGATTAATCATTTCAGAACTTTTTCCACCTTTAATATGACCTATAAACTGTACAACTCAATTGAAAACAAACTGAAATCTTTTAGGTAAAGGGAAATAAAAATAAAAAAATAAAATAATGTGGTTGCATAAGTGTGAACACCCTTTTATAACTGGGGATGTAGCTGTGTTCAGAATTAAGCAATCACATTCAAAATCATGTTAAATAGGAGTTAGTACACACCTGTCATCATGTAAAATGCCTCTGATTAACCCCAAATAAAGTTCAGCTGTTCTAGTAGGTCTTTCCTGACATTTTGTTAGTCGCATCCTACAGCAAAAGCCATGGTCCGCAGAGAGCTTCTAAAGCATCAGAGGGATCTCATTGTTAAAAGGTATCAGTCAGGAGAAGGGTACAAAAGAATTTCCAAGGCATTAGATATACCATGGAACACAGTGAAGACAGTCATCATCAAGTGAAGAAAATATGGTGCAACAGTGACATTACCAAGAACTGGATGTCCCTCCAAAATTGATAAAAAGACGAGAAGAAAACTGATCTGGGAGGCTGCCAAGAGGCCTACAGCAACATTAAAGGAGCTGCAGGAATATCTGGCAAGTACTGGCTGTGTGGTACATGTGACAACAATCGCCCGTATTCTTCATATGTCTGGGCTATGGGGTAGAGTGGCAAGACGGAAGTCTTTTCTTACAAAAAAAATCCAAGCCCGGCAAAATTTTGCAAAAACACATCTGAAGTTTCCCAAAAGCATGTTACAAAAGGTGTTCTGGTCTGATGAAACCAAAGTTGAACTTTTTGGCCATAATTCTAAGAGATATGTTTGGTGCAAAAACAACACTGCATATCACCAAAAGAACACCATACCCACAGCGAAGATGGTGGTGTCAGCATCATGCTTTGGGGCTGTTTTTCTTCAGCTGGAACTGGGGCCTTAGTCAAGGTAGAGGGAATAATGAACAGTTCCAAATGCCAGACAATATTGGCACAAAACCTTCAGGCTTCTGCTAGAAAGCTGAACATGAAGAGGAACTTCATCTTTCAGCATGACAACGACCCAAAGCATACATCCAAATCATCAAAGGAATGGCTTCACCAGAAGGAGATTAAAGTTTTGGGATGGCCCAGCCATAGCCCAGACCTGAATCCAATTCAAAATCTGTGGGGTGATCTGAAGAGGGCTGTGTACAGGAGATGCCCTCACATTCTGACAGATTTAGAGTGTTTTTGCAAAGAAGAGTGGACAAATCTTGCCAAGTCAAGATGTGCCATGCTGAAAAACTCATAAACAAAAAGACTGAGTGCTGTAATAAAATCAAAAGGTGCTTCAATAAAGTATTAGTTTAAGGGTGTTCACACTTATGCAACCATATTATTTTAGTTTTTTATTTTTATTTTCCTTTACCTAAAAGATTTCAGTTTGTTTTTCAATTGAGTTGTACAGTTTATAGGTCACATTAAAGGTGGAAAAAGTTCTGAAATGATTTATCTTTGTCTTATTTTTTTACAGCACAGAAGCCTGACATTTTAACAGGGGTGTGTAGACTTTTATATTCACTGTATATATATATATATATATATATATATACACAAATGTAAGGAAAGGAAACCCAGAATATGATAGGCAGTCTGTATTGTATTAACAACAAAAAGGTATCAAATAAAGTGCAAGGTGCTAAAAAGAAACTCTCAAGTTCCTTGGTATATCACTCATTCACTCGCTCCAGCGTGGACAATGGAGATCTCACTCACCCAATCCAATGGAGAAGGCGGGTATCGCCATTCGCGGCTGTAGATTCAATCCGGACACCTCTAAGGGGGCTCGGCCCAATTCCGGCCAATGGAACACACTCTGGAACGAGGCAGAGATCCCTTGCTCCGCCTCAACTTATTCCAGACACTTGTTCCTCCGATAGAATACAGTATCCCTCCGCCAGTGACGTAGTGAAAAACAGTTCCTGCTTGCAATAGGGAACTGCCAAATGTAGAAAAGCACACAATGCAATCCTCTTTGAAGAGTATAAGCTCGTAATGCACAGCAGGAAACAGCCAAACTCCGGACAATAATAGCTTGAAAAGAGAAAGTGGAGGCTGTTTCCTTAAAATTAATTCCTTTATTTATTCAGTTTAAAACCGGCAAACACAGCAAGGATAGGGTATGGTGTAGAAGGCGCAGCACAGTCTGGCTTACGCGTTTCGGATGAAATCCGTAGTCATAGCCTACTGTGCTGTGCTCCACACCTGCTTAAAACTAGTTAAAACAAATGTGATTGGTGCACACATAAAAAACAACAACGCCTTCAAATTTAACCAATACCAACAGTGTATAAAATTAACCCACTGGTGTCAGAACCGCACAATCTAATACATTGCCTGAGCCCATACAACCGTAATATACACACTGCAATAATTATGTCAATAACCAACATAGTGGTATACATTGTAGACAAAATGTCAAATACTAAGGGTTAGTAAGTAATTAAATGTTATTAAAAATTCTAATGCCCAAATAGTGCGTATAGGAGTCTCTATTAATATATCCTCGATATGTGAGAGTTAAATCATTACTCTTATCCTATCTAATGCACTAATGGGCAACAGAATTCAAACAATACCCTAAGTAAAGAATACCACAATAGATGCTATCATGTGTCAAAAATAAATAAATGTATAAACAAATTATAAAAATATTATAAACATGCAATAAGCAAATAATTATAAATGAGGAGTAACCTGTCAAATACTGTATGAATTAAAGATATCTAAACAAATTGTCATCATAATGATATATGGTAAAAAATAACAAGCTAACAAATAGCGCCTCCCCATAAAGTAATCCAATGTGATATGATACAGGTTGAGCACACATGACCATCCGATGAGTCATAAATTATAATATACAAGGAGATCTATAGGTAAATGTATTGCGAAATACCATAATATTTATTCCCACAGGTTCATTACGTCATATCTTGAATTTAGACCATCAGGCACCCGAGTGCCTAAGGTAAAAATCCAAAAGGCTTCGCGTCTGGCGAGCAATTGGTCCAGATTACCCCCCCTAGCAGGTCTAGAAACTTTCTCAATAGCACACCATGTGAATCCTTTAAGGTTGTTATCATGGTAGACTCCAAAGTGTTGTACTATTGGAGTCGTGGATCTCTTAGTGGAGAAAGAGGAAAGATGTTCCCTAATTCTAGAGTTCAGGTCTCTGGAGGTGAGTCCCACATACTGAATCTGGCACAATGTGCATTCAATCATATAGACTACCGATTCCGTTTTACAATTCATACAAGAATTGATTTTGTAACTTTTCCTCGTTCTTACACTCACAAATTCCTTAGTCACCTTGGCATAATCACAGGGCTTGCACTTCCTGTGACCGCATCTGTACATCCCAGTATGTACCAACCATGATCCCCTCTCATCTTTGTCAGTTTTTAGCAGGGTGGGCGAAAGAATAGATCCCAATGTGGGGCTTTTCCTGTAGGCACATCTGAGTCCTTGTCGGACTGTGTCAACCAATTTATCCTCAGCCTTCAATATTGGAAAATGTTTCCTGATAATCTCACATACCTGAGGATATTGGGTACTGTGTGTTGTAAAAATAAGCACAGTACAACCAAACAGGGAATTACTTTTGTTACAACACACAGTACCCAATATCCTCAGGTATGTGAGATTATCAGGAAACATTTTCCAATATTGAAGGCTGAGGATAAATTGGTTGACACAGTCCGACAAGGACTCAGATGTGCCTACAGGAAAAGCCCCACATTGGGATCTATTCTTTCGCCCACCCTGCTAAAAACTGACAAAGATGAGAGGGGATCATGGTTGGTACATACTGGGATGTACAGATGCGGTCACAGGAAGTGCAAGCCCTGTGATTATGCCAAGGTGACTAAGGAATTTGTGAGTGTAAGAACGAGGAAAAGTTACAAAATCAATTCTTGTATGAATTGTAAAACGGAATCGGTAGTCTATATGATTGAATGCACATTGTGCCAGATTCAGTATGTGGGACTCACCTCCAGAGACCTGAACTCTAGAATTAGGGAACATCTTTCCTCTTTCTCCACTAAGAGATCCACGACTCCAATAGTACAACACTTTGGAGTCTACCATGATAACAACCTTAAAGGATTCACATGGTGTGCTATTGAGAAAGTTTCTAGACCTGCTAGGGGGGGTAATCTGGACCAATTGCTCGCCAGACGCGAAGCCTTTTGGATTTTTACCTTAGGCACTCGGGTGCCTGATGGTCTAAATTCAAGATATGACGTAATGAACCTGTGGGAATAAATATTATGGTATTTCGCAATACATTTACCTATAGATCTCCTTGTATATTATAATTTATGACTCATCGGATGGTCATGTGTGCTCAACCTGTATCATATCACATTGGATTACTTTATGGGGAGGCGCTATTTGTTAGCTTGTTATTTTTTACCATATATCATTATGATGACAATTTGTTTAGATATCTTTAATTCATACAGTATTTGACAGGTTACTCCTCATTTATAATTATTTGCTTATTGCATGTTTATAATATTTTTATAATTTGTTTATACATTTATTTATTTTTGACACATGATAGCATCTATTGTGGTATTCTTTACTTAGGGTATTGTTTGAATTCTGTTGCCCATTAGTGCATTAGATAGGATAAGAGTAATGATTTAACTCTCACATATCGAGGATATATTAATAGAGACTCCTATACGCACTATTTGGGCATTAGAATTTTTAATAACATTTAATTACTTACTAACCCTTAGTATTTGACATTTTGTCTACAATGTATACCACTATGTTGGTTATTGACATAATTATTGCAGTGTGTATATTACGGTTGTATGGGCTCAGGCAATGTATTAGATTGTGCGGTTCTGACACCAGTGGGTTAATTTTATACACTGTTGGTATTGGTTAAATTTGAAGGCGTTGTTGTTTTTTATGTGTGCACCAATCACATTTGTTTTAACTAGTTTTAAGCAGGTGTGGAGCACAGCACAGTAGGCTATGACTACGGATTTCATCCGAAACGCGTAAGCCAGACTGTGCTGCGCCTTCTACACCATACCCTATCCTTGCTGTGTTTGCCGGTTTTAAACTGAATAAATAAAGGAATTAATTTTAAGGAAACAGCCTCCACTTTCTCTTTTCAAGCTATATATATACACATACATACAAAGTAGGAATTGATATCCTATAATATAAAAGGCCAAGTGTGTTTGTTAGAAGCTGTCATGCGCAGTAGAGACAGCACGAGGACAAACACACCTGGCCTTATCTGACATGCTGTTTGTGGTGAACGTGGGCAGGGCCGGGCATGGTGGGGGGCGTGGTCGGGCTAAAGAGCTAAAGAGAGGGGGAACAGCAGAAGAGATGGGGGAGAGAGAAAAATAGAGGGAAGAGAGAGCCAAAGAGGTAGGAGAGAGAGCCAAAGAGGTGGGAGAGAGAGCCAAAGAGGTGGGAGAGAGAGCGAAAGAGGTGGGAGAGAGAGCCAAAGAGGTGGGAGAGAGAGCCAAAGAGAGGGGGAGAGAGCCAAAGAGGTGGGAGAGAGAGCCAAAGAGGTCAAGAGAGAGCAAAAGAAAGGGGGGAGAGAGCGCAAAACAAAGGGGGAGGGAGCCAAAGAGGGGGGAGAGAGAACAAAAGAGAAGGCAGAGAGCGCAAAAGAGAAGGGAGAGAGAGCCAAAGAGAAGGGAGAGAGAGACAAAGAGGTGGGAGAGAGAGACAAAGAGGTGGGAGAGAGAGCCAAAGAGGTGGGAGAGAGAGCAAAAGAGGGCTGAGAGAGAGCAAAAGAGGGCAGAGAGAGAGCAAAAGAGGGCAGAGAGAGAGCAAAAGAGAGGGGGAGAGAGAGCAAAAGAGGGCAGAGAGAGAGAGAGCAAAAGAGGGCAGAGAGAGAGCAAAAGAGGGCAGAGAGAGAGCAAAAGAGAGGGGGGAGAGAGCAATAGAGAGGGGGGAGAGAGAGCAAAAGAGAGGGGGAGAAAGAGCAAAAGAGAGGGGGGAGAGAGAGCAAAAGAGAGGGGGGAGAGAGAGCAAAAGGGAGGGGGGAAGAGAGCCAAAGAGGGGGGATAAAGAGCAAAAGAAAGGGGGGAGAGAGTCAAAGAGGGGGGGAGAAAGAGAGTACAAAAGAGAGGGGGAGAGAGTGCAAATGAAAGGGGGGAGAGAGCCAAAGAGGGGGGGTGGAGAGAGAGAACAAAAGAGAGGGGGAGAGAGCGCAAATGAAAGGGGGGAGAGAGCCAAAGAGGGGGGTGGAGAGAGAAAAAAGAGAGGGGGGAGAGAGAACAAAAGAGAGGTGGGAGAGAGCGCAAAAGAAAGGGGGGAGAGCCAAAGGGGGGGGAAGAACAAAAGAGAGGGGGGAGAGAGAACAAAAGAGAGGGGGAGAGAGCGCAAAAGAAAGGGGAGAGAGAGCCAAAGAGAGGGGGAGAGAGAGAGCCAAAAAGAGTGGGAGAGAGAGAGCCAAAGAGAGGGGGATAGAGAGAGCCAAAGAGAGGGGGGGAGAGAGAGCCAAAGAGAGGGGGAGAGAGAGAGAGCCAAAGAGAGGGGGAGAGAGAGAGAGCCAAAGAGAGGGGGAGAGAGCCAAAGAGAGGGGGAGAGAGAGAGCAAAAGAGAGGGGGAGAGAGAGAGCCAAAGAAAGGGGGGGAGAGAGAGCCAAAGAGAGGGGGAGAGAAAGCAAAAGAGAGGGGAGAGAGATAGAGCAAAAAGAGGGGGATGAGAGAGCAAAAAACAGGGGGCAGAGAGAGATAGCAAAAGAGAGGGGAGAGAGAGAGCAAAAAAGAGGGGGGAGAGAGAGATAGCAAAAGAGGGGGGAGAGAGAGATAGCAAAAGAGAGGGGAAAGATAGAGAGAGTAAAAGAGAGGGGGGAGAGAGTGATAGCAAAAGAGGGGGGAGAGAGAGATAGCAAAAGAGAGGGGGGTTGAGAGAGCAAAAGAGAGGGGGAGAGAGAGCAAAAGAGAGGGGGAGAGAGAGCACAAAAGAGAGGGGAGAGAGAGAGAAAAATAGAGGGGAAAGAGAGAGCAAAAGAGAGGGGGGAGAGAGAGAGCACAAAAGAGAGGGGGGGAGAGAGAGAGCGCAAAAGAGAGAGGGGAGAGAAAGCGCAAAAGAGAGGGGAGAGAGAAAGAGCACAAAAGAGAGGGGGAGAGAGAGACAAAGAGGGGGGAGAGAGCCAAAGAGAGGGGGAGAGAGAGAGAGCAAGGGGTGGGACCGCTGTACTTCAAAAAATGGCCCGTGTACACAGGCTTTAGGACTAGTAGTAAATAATTAAGAATAAGCTCAGCAAACCATAGAAAAGTCAGACTCTATAGTGCTAACACATTCCTTCCATTGTTATATATCAATGTCCTATAATAAGCACTCTCTGGATTTAAACACAGCAAATTTTAATAAGCATTGACATTTCGGGGCATTCACCCCTTCCTCAGACAACCAAAATTGTGATACAAACAGTGTTAAATACTCAACAAGCCCCTCCCCCCATCTCAGTTCAACCAATCACCCAGTAAGAGATGATGCATACAAATCATTAATCAAACATTAATCATCATCAATATTTCCTCATATATAAGAAATGATATGTGCAAATAATTCATCAAATCAAATAATCATCAATAATTCATCATACCTAATATCATAAAAATGGTGAAACCTAAAACTGTGACATATTAAAAATGGACATGGATCTGTATCGTACATGAAAATAAAAATAATTAACAGTTGATTAAGCAGCAGTAGGAAGGACATAAACTTAACACTCACATATAGTGCCATAAGGAAAAGGAATAGATCAATAGAGATGAGCAATATACATATCAACATGATAGAGCCGCCATTACTTACCACGCTAACTTCAGCGTGTTCGGCGGTGGGCGTGGTCACCCTCCGTGTTCAAAGCATTACTCTGCTCATGTGACCAGAAACTGGTCAATCACAGTGCAGTGTTAGGCGTTGTCATGGCAACCCACATAGAAATAAGCTTTCTACCAACGCCTATCAGCGTAGAATATCTGCAAGTTGTCATGGCAACATCAAACAAGACAAAGAGACCGCACTAAGTGAGTTGTGTATAATTATCACTGGCCATCAATATACAAGCTCCTCTTGTCTAACACAGCAGAGCCTCTAGTACTTGCCACATTAACCTCGGCCTGTTCGACGGTGGGCGTGGTCCCCCACCGTGATCAAAGCACTACTTAGCTCATGTGACCAGAAACTGGTCAATCACAGTGCAGTGTTAGGCATTGCCATGGTAACCTGCAAAGAAACAACATTATTACCAACGCCTCTAAGCGTAACCTATCTGCAAGTTATCATGGCAAAGTCAGACACAACATGGAGACTACACTGAATGTGCTGTACAATATAGTATAATAGCCCCTCATGTCTAATACCTATACGTCATGAGCCATGTAATCACAGTATAAGCATACAGCAGTAGCTAGACAGAACATCCACCTTTGTCACAATCCACAAATAAATGTGCAGTATTACCTTTTGCGTTCTATACACACACAGCCCATCCATATCATGCAGGTGACATAATACGTGCATAGTCACAAATAGAATCGGAGGTCTCTTATCATAGGCTTCCTAACGACCAATGAAGTCCCAATAAGGTAATCGTCTTGCCAGAGATCCATGCTACAGTGAAAATACCACACACAACAAATATCCTATAATTAAAGAGATATATATATCTAGAAGGTGATGACCAACCACCAGAGCCATATCAGTAGCTAGAAAAATTTAGAAACATTTATTCTCGTAGGCTCCATACCCGCATAGACATATACATCAGGTAAATCTCATCCAGGCTCAACATACCAATAGCACATACACCTAATCACATGCTCTGAACATAAATGGCAGATCAAGTATAGCAATACGACATACCCTCTTGTACCTAGGAGTATGGTAGGAAAATAATGGTTGTAACGTGGACGCTCAATGTGCCAACCAGACACCATGGATTCAACATGGACTCTCAATATACAACAGATTCGTGGACTCTCAATAGAACAAGAAGAGTATGGGCACTCAGTGTCCCAAAACCATCAAAAGGCAATTAATGAACAACATAGAAAGATGTTAAAGAAAACAATGCCAGTCCACATTGGAATTTAGTCCACCAGGTTGCACTGTTTTCAATCTATGGATCCATTTAGCTTCAACTTGTAACAGTCTCTTCCCTCTGTTCCCCCCTCTTCTTAATGGTGGTACGTGATCAATTAAGATAAAGCGTAAGTCCTTCACTGTGTGGTTCATCTGTACAAAGTGGCGTGCCACAGGTTGATCCGATACGCCTTCTTTTAGTGCAGTTCTAATGGCACTCCTGTGGTTCGCCATTCTTTTTTTTATATGATCATCCGTCTTTCCGACGTAATAAATTCCACAAGTGCAATTCAAAAGGTAAACCACATATGGTGTGGAGCACGTCAAATGGTGTCGAATTTTAAAACACTTGTTAGTGTGTGGATGGTGGAATGTTCTACTTTGTATCATTGTGTTACATGTTGTACACCCAAGACACTTGAAACACCCCAATCTCTTAGATTGTAACCAGGTATCCTTGCTGTATGCATGTCTTGGGTCAGTGTTCATGAGTAGATCTTGTAGGTTGCGTCCTCTTTTATAACCCATCCTAGGTGGAGGAATTTCTTTAAATGGTAATTCATGATCCGATGCCAGCAGATCCCAATGGTCCTTTACTGACTTGGCAAAGATCCCAACATTTGGTGTATACATGGTGATACAACTCATACGTTTATCCTCCGGTTTCTCATCTCTGGGAGTGAGTAGTGTGCCCCTTTCAGTCTCCTTGGCTATATTATGTGCTCGTTGAATAGCATCATAAGTATAACCTCTGTGTAGAAATTTGATGGACATTTCATCCAATTGGGCTTCAGCTTTTTCTTGTACAGAGTTGTTCCTCACTACCCTATATAGTTGTGCTAATGGTATAGCCTTAATGAGAGATCTCGGGTGGCTGCTACTTGCCAGCAGGAGTGAATTCCTGTCAGTAGGTTTCTGATACATAGTAGTCTCCAATTGGCCTTTATCCTTAAAGATTCTCAAGTCCAGAAAGTCTATGGACTCTTTGTTCACCACCATCTTAAATTTCACTGGATAGGGGAGATTATTGAGGTTCTGTACCCAGCTGTTCAAATGCTCTTCTGTACCCCTCCACACAAGTAGAACATCATCAATGTATCTCATATATTTGATGATTTCAGGGCATTCATACACTTTCATTAACTTGATCTCATAGTATTCCATATATAAGTTCATGTATGAGGGGGCCATGTTTGACCCCATGGCGGTCCCCATGATTTGTTGGTAGTAGTTAGATTCAAACCTGAAGAAATTCAGTGTTAGACATAGCTTCAGAATCTTGATGATGTAATTACTACTGGGTCCTACATATGGGTATCGTAAAAGAGCATCTTCAACTGCCATCATCCCTTCCTGATGTGGGATGATGGTGTACAGACTTGTAACATCCATAGATACCAAGTAGTCATCATCCGAGATATCTTGTAATCGTGAGAGCTGTCCCAATCAGTTGAATCTTTCACATATGATCTCATATGTCTAACTAAAGGTTGAAGAAATGAATCAATCCACTGTGCCAATGGGCTCAACAGGGATCCTCTCGCAGACACAATCGGACATCCAGGCGGTTTTTCCAAACCCTTGTGCACTTTAGGGAGGGTGTATAGTATGGGGCAGATGGGATATGACACTCGCAGCCAATCATACGTATCCTTGTTGATCCAACCCTCCATCACACCTTCAAGTAAAGTTGTCGCAATTATATCTTGAAATTGGTTAGTGGGATCTCTTGGTAGCGGAAGATATACCAGATTATCATCCAACTGTGAGAGGATTTCTTCTCTATAATACTTGTAGTTCAGAACCACAATGGAATAAGCAGAAGTGAATACAGCACCCACTACTCACAAGAGCATGGAGGGGGCTTACCAAGCCCAAGCAAATCTAGTAGAAAAGTAAGCTCCAGCTATAGTGAGCAAAGTGACTTTTATTTTTCATACAGGGTCAAACACAGCAACGTTTCGGGCTAACAATAAGCCCTTTTTCAAGCATGCTTGAAAAAGGGCTTATTGCTAGCCCGAAACGTTGCTGTGTTTGACCCTGTATGAAAAATAAAAGTCACTTTGCTCACTATAGCTGGAGCTTACAGAACCACAATGGCCCCACCTTTATCCGCTTTGCGGATCACTATGTTGGGATCTTGTGACAAACTTTTAATCGCCATTTGTTCCTCTTTAGAGATGTTCTGTCTGAATTTTACTTCCGGTATTGTTCCAACATCCTGTAGGACCAATCTGGTATATGTTTGTATACTAGCAGCTGTATGCTGAGGGTCAAATCTGCTCTTGTTTCTAAATGTAGTTCCCCTATCTTGTTGTTCCATTTTTTTGAAATGATCCTTCAACTTCAAATTTCTTTTAAATTTCTGGATGTCCAACCATGTGTCAAATTCGTCTGGTCCTTGAGTAGGGACAAAAGTAAACCCTCTGTTAAGAAGTGTCTGTTCTGCTTCTGTAAGTATCCGGTCAGACAGATTCAGTACTATATTCTCCTTATTCGTCCATGTTGTGGAGGTCTTCCAGCAGGTCCCACTCCTTCTTGGATGTGGTCTTCTTCCTTTTTTCGGTGGCTTGATCTTGTAGTCACCCCTAAAAAATGAGACTGTGATGTTGAGGGACCAGTATATTCGTGCATTAATGGGGTATCGGTATCCGAGCCTGAACTCGTATCAACTGTATTGAGTTGTCTCCTGGTGTATACCCTCTGACGGCGCGGACGTTTTGGTCTAAAACTTTGCCTTTCTTCAGGGCTCAGGATCCATTTATTTACCTGTCTCTCCCTGTAATCCTCAATGACTTGTTGTAGTTTTTTATTCTTGAAGGCTACCAAGGAGTTCTTATATTCTTTCACCTGCTGTGTAAGTTTATTAAGCAAATTTTCACTCTGATCTTGTTGTAGAGTAGGGCCCTTAGTAGTATCAAAGAGCACAATTTCTTCTTTAACTTTGTTGAGTAGAGCTCCAACTTCTTCCACCACCAGTAATAATAAATCTAAGGAGCACTTATTCAACACAGCACACCATTTTTTACAGAAGTCACTGTTATTCCTTCCAATCGTGGGCACATAGTGTATCCTAAAGCCTTTTAGGAATCATCTTCTTCTTATAGTACTCAGACAAATAGACACCATGTAGGTGTAGATCAACTTCCCTTTTCTTAAGCTTCAATAGATTCAAATAGATAGTTTGAATAGATTCTGTGTCTGTTGTAATATCCTCATGTTCAAATAAGATCCTTGCTGCGTCAACCTCTGTCAAGGAGAGTGTTTCTGCTCCCTCTACATCAGGTGGTGCTGTAATAGACAGGCCCTGTGAGGCACTGATCAATACAGGTGTATCCATGTTCCACACTGTGGTGCAAGTGTCACCCAAGTGACCCCTAAGTGGTAGTGGCTGAAGAGGAGGAAGGCTGTGGGGCAGTGGGTGCTACAAAAATACAAATAAACACCAAGTAGCGCACTCTCACTCCCCAACAATAACTCCAGACCAGGGTGCTCAAACAATATTCATCAATGACCTATAATAAGCAAAGCACTCTCTGCATTTAAACACAGCAAATTTTAATAAGCAGTGACGTTTCGGGGCATTCACCCCTTCCTCAGACAACCAAAATTGTGATACAAACAGTTAAATACCCAACAAGCCCCTCCCCCATCTCAGTTCAACCAATCACCCAGTAAGAGATGATGTATACAAATCATTAATCAAACATTAATCATCATCAATATTTAATCATATATAAAAGATGATATGTGCAAATAATACATCAAATCAAATAATCATCAATAATTCATCATACCTAATATCATAAAAATGGTGAAACCTAAAACTGTGACATATTAAAAATGGACATGGATCTGTATCGTACATGAAAATAAAAATAAATAACAGTTGATTATGCTGCAGTAGGAAGGACATAAACTTAACACTCACATATAGTGCCATAAGGAAAAGGAATAGATCAATAGAGATGAGCAATATACATATCAACATGATAGAGCCGCCATAACTTACCACGCTAACTTCAGCGTGTTCGGCGGTGGGCGTGGTCACCCTCCGTGTTCACTGCTTATTAAAATTTGCTGTGTTTAAATCCAGAGAGTGCTTATTATAGGACATTGATGAATATTTTTTGAGCACCCTGGTCTGGAGTTATTGTTGGCGAGTGAGAGTGCGCTACTTGGTGTATATATATATATATATATATATATATATATCTCAATAGACGAAAGCACTCTCAGGACTTTTTTGTAGTGGGTCATAAACTAGTTTCGGGGTTCACACAGACCCCTTCATCAGAACTGATGAAGGGGTCTGTGTGAACCCCGAAACGTCAAACGTCAAATAAACACTAGTTTATGACCCACTACAAAGAAGTCCTGAGAGTGCTTTCGTCTATTGTTGTATTATTTACATGTTTGCACCCAGGCCCTTGACCCAGGAGGACGGATTTAGTGTGTAAACTGGTTAGTATAGGACCGGTCTGATGTGGGACACCTTGTAAGTGGTAGACTGGCTTAGCAGAATATGATTATATTGTGTGACTAAGATCCCATTTCATTTAAAGGCATTTTTTAAAAAGCAAAAAATTTTTGCAGCATAAATATAAGTCAATACTATTGCAAGATGTTAATCTCAATTTTATTTGAACTATGTAAATATATTTAGCAGATAGAAGTATATTTGTTTTTGCAGCACAAATATAAGCTCATATTATTGCGAGATGTTTATCCCAATCTTATTAGAAGCTATGTAAGTATATTTGGCAGACAGAAGCATATACTAATATGCCATGAAAGAGTGGACTTAAGTGGTTGGATGTGCACCAAAATATCTTTTGTTGTTTTGTAATTATTTTGGTCACTTTGGTAGCACTCCCACAATATGTGCGTTAAGTTTAAACAGTCCTTTTGTGGTGTGCGTAACCAAAAAACCCCTCTGTTGTATTTCTTCAAATCTGTACTCTTGTCTTTGGAAACTCTTTGCTGTTTAGGAGCTACTCGATTTTCTTTGCTGAACTTGCCTGTCAGATTCTTTATCCACTTATTAAAGTTTTAGGACAATAGGATCTGAAGAACCCACAACTTCCTTCCTTTGTCCTAAATAACAATTATGACATTAGCATGCAATCTAAAGAGAGTGGAACATTCACCTGCTCCAATGTCTTGCCACATTCATGATGCTCCAGTCTATTACCTTCAACCTGTAATAAGGCTATATTACTAAAGTAATTACTACAGATTGAAGTTCAATCTGATTGGCTGATCCAATCAGCCAATAGGATTGAGCTTGCATTCTATTGGCTGTTCCAATCAACCAATAGAATGTGAGGTCAATCCTATTTGCTGATTGCATCAGCCAATAGGATTTTTCCTACCTTAATTCCGGAAAGCCAATCGGAATTCAACGGACGCCATCTTGGATGACGTCACTTAAAGGACCAGTCATTCAGTCGTCGGCCGTCGGATGAAGAGGGTGCTCCGCGTCGGATGTCTTGAAGATGGACCCGCTCCGCTCCGGAAGGATGAAGATAGAAGATGCCGCCTGGATGAAGCCTTCTGCCGGTCTGGATGTCCTCTTCTGGCCGGATAGGATGAAGACTTCGGACCCACTGGAGGACCACTTGTGCCCGGCTGGGTGAAGACGGCTCAAGGTAGGGTGATCTTCAAGGGGGTAGTGTTAGGTTTTTTTAAGGGGGGATTGGGTGGGTTTTAGAGTAGGGTTGGGTGTGTGGGTGGTGGGTTTTAATGTTGGGGGGGTATTGTATTTTTTTTACAGGTGAAAGAGCTGATTACTTTGGGGCAATGCCCCACAAAAGGCCCTTTTAAGGGCTATTTGTAATTTAGTGTAGGGTAGGGAATTTTATTATTTTGGGGGGCTTTTTTATTTTATTAGGGGGATTAGATTAGGTGCAATTAGTTTAAACTTCTTGTAAAAAAAAAAAATTCTGTAATTTAGTGTTTTGTTTTTTTCGTAATTTAGTTTATTTAATTTAATTGTAATTAATTGTAGGTAGTTTAGGTAATTATTTTAATTATAGTGTAGTGTTAGGTGTAATTGTAATTTAGGTTAGGGTTTATTTTACAGTTACTTTTGTACTTATTTTAGCTAGGTAGTTATTAAATAGTTAATAACTATTTTATAACTATTCTACCTAGTTAAAATAAATACAAAGTTGCCTGTAAAATAAATATAAATCCTAAGCTAGCTACAATGTAACTATTAGTTATATTGTAGCTAGCTTAGGGTTTATTTTATAGGTAAGTATTTAGTTTTAAATAGGAATAATTTATTTAATTGTAGTAAAT
This sequence comes from Bombina bombina, assembly GCF_027579735.1. Taxonomy (NCBI): domain Eukaryota; kingdom Metazoa; phylum Chordata; class Amphibia; order Anura; family Bombinatoridae; genus Bombina; species Bombina bombina. Next base: position 534,583,881 of record NC_069505.1, on the reverse strand, counting down.
TTATTTAGATGTATTTAAATTATATTTAAGTTAGGGGGGTGTTATGGTTAGACTTAGGTTTAGGGGTTAATACATTTATAATAGTGGCGGCGGCAGATTAGGGGTTAATACATTTAATATAGTTGCGGCGACGTTGGGGGGGCAGATTAGGGGTTAATAACTATAATGTAGGTGTCGGCATTGTTGGAGCAGTAGATTAGGGGTTAATAAGTATAATGTAGGTGGCGGCGGTGTCCGGAGTGGCAGATTAGGGGTTAATAATATAATGTAGGTGTCACCGATGTTGGGGGCAGCAGATTCGGGGTTCATAAATATAATGTAGGTGGCGGCGGTGTCCGGAGCGGCAGATTAGGGGTTAATAAGATTATGTAGGTGGCGACGGTGTCCAGAGCGGCAGATTAGGGGTTAATAATATAATGTAGGTGTCAGCGATAGCGGGGGCGGCAGATTAGGGGTTAATAAGTGTAAGATTAGGGGTGTTTATACTCGGGGTTCATGTTAGGGTGTTAGGTGTAGACATAGTTTTATTTCCCCATAGGAAACAATGGGGCTGCATTAGGAGCTGAACGCTGCTTTTTTGCAGGTGTTAGGTTTTTTCAGCCAGCTCAGCCCCATTGTTTCCTATGGGGAAATCGTGCACGAGCACGTTTTGCCAGCTTACCGCTGACTTAAGCAACGCTGGTATTGAGTTGAGATGTGGAGCTAAATTTTGCTCAACGCTCACTTTTCTGAGGCTAACGCCGGGTTGCAAAAAACTCGTAATACCAGCGTTGGCTTAAGTGAGCGGTAAGAAAAAAAGGCTTGTTAGCACCGCACAGCCTTACCGACAAAAACTCGTAATCTAGCCGTAGATGTGTTTAGCAGCTAGCTGCCAGTAGTGCAATGCTGTTCCTTCAGCAAAGGATAACAAGAGAATGAAGCAACTCTGATCAAATAAGTAAATTGAAAAGCTGTTTAAAATAGTATGTTCTACCCAAATCATGAAAGAATATGTTGGGGTTTCCTGTCACTTTAACCCCTTAAGGACCACAGCACTTTTCCATTTTCTGACCGTTTGGGACATGGGCTATTTTTACATTTCTGTGGTGTTTGTGTTTAGCTGTAATTTTCCTCTTACTCATTTACTGTACCCACACATATTATATACCGTTTTTCTCGCCATTAAAGGTACATGAAACCCAAAACATTTCTTTCATGATTCAGATAGAGAATACAATTTTAAACAACTTTCCAATTTACTTCTATTATATAATTTGCTTCCTTCTCTTGTCATCATTTGCTGAAAGGTTTATCTAGGCAAGTTCATGAGCAGCAGAGAAACTGTTGATTAGCTGTTGATTGGTGGCTGCATATATATATTGAATGTGATTGGCTCACCCATGTGTTCAGTTAGAAACCATTAGTGCATTGCTGCTACTTCAACAAATGATACCAAGAGAATGAAACAGATTAGATAATAGAAGTAAATTAGAAAGTTGTTTAAAATTGTATTCTCTATCTGAATCATGAAATAAAAATGTTGGGTTTCATATACCTTTAAATGGACTTTCGAAAGATACCATTATTTTCATCATATCCTATAATTTACTATAAAAAAATATAAAATATGATGAAAAAATGGGAAAAAAACACACTTTTTCTAACTTTAACCCCCAAAATCTGTTACAACCACCAAAAAACAACAATACTACATTTTTTCAAAATTTTGTCCTGAGTTTAGAAATACCCAATGTCTAGGCCCATTTCGGTATATAAATGCGATCAAGTAAAGAAAAAAAACTTAACATTTTTCACAATTTTAGGTTTCTCACTGAAATTATTTACCAACAGCTTGTGCAATTATGGCATAAATGTTTGTAAAAGCTTCTCTGGTATCCCCTTTGTTTAGAAATAGCAGACATATATGCAGTGTAGGGCTTAGTATAAGCCTGGAGCAGTCTAAGGGTTAAGGCTGTAGGAGAGTGGGTTAGAAGAGAGAGGGAAGGTGCTGGGTGCAACATTGTTGCAATTTAGGGTAGGCCCCTCCTTACCAGTAGATAAGCCAAGTTCTCCCTTGCAACTTCCTCTTCTTCTCCGGATCCTGGCTGAAGCAGTTTTTTCTTAGCAGTTCTGTCATCACCAGTGCAGCTATGCATCGTTCCAGGCGTTCGACTCTGCCTCCCAGACGTTACCAGTCGGAACAGGAACCTCCTGCACCTGCAAAAGAAAAAATAAAGATAAGTGTTCAATCTATTTCTGAGGATGATTTAGATATCATTCCCCCAACTCAATATACTACTGTTGTGTCAGCCCAGGTTCATAATGTGGAAGAGCAGGGACCTATTGATATTGAGTTAGCTCAGGAATCCCCCAGACCTCAAGCATTGCAGACCCAGCAGGCTAATTTACCCCTTGATAGTGTACAGGCCTCATTTTTAAGTGCTGTACCCCCTGCTGCTATGTCAGCAGTTTCTGACCTATTGGAAAACATAATATCCGCTATGGCTGCAGCCTCCCCAGGGCCCAGTGTGACACCAGCTGTTTTCCCTCCTGATCCTTCTAGTCAGGATCCGGATCCTGCTTTAACTACCCCCAGCAGGCATCGCCCTTTCACACCTCTCATTGAGGCACCACACGTGGCAACACGCGGTCCCCAGCCCGGCCGGAACATGGCCCCTGTAACGGCCCCTCAGCCCTCAACACCCGGACTTGCCCCTGGTCGCACCATACCCGAGGCCCATGCCATCCCAGGGCCTATGCTGCTCCCCCCGGGGCCTAGCGATCTCCTTCGCCAGCCGCGTGGTCCGGGTCCGACTTCCGGTGTCAACGCCATGTTAGTGACGTCACCGGAAGCGGACATCGGCACTTCCGGCTTGGCAGATTCCCGCGCGGTCACAAGGACATCGGCTCCCGGGGCAACGCCACTCGCAGGTGAGCACCGAGAGCCGTCCTTGGCCGTTGGCGGGTTATCAGTGGGGGGTCAGAGGGGCATTAACAGCGCAAGCAAACTGCGCAAGCGAACGGCACATTTGAACGTTAATCCTCAGGGGCATCAAAGGGGTCGCTCCATCATAAGAGGTAGTACCAGGCAGATAGCCAGTGATAGGGGTAGGGGGACACGCAGAGTTAACCCTTCCAGGGCAATGAGGCCATTACAGTTTATACAAATGGGAGATAACGCAAATGCCGTTCAGCAGGCCGCTCCCGATGTTATTAACCCACACAGGGCTGATAGTGGTTTAGTGCAAGCGGCCGCTCAGCCGCATGATATTGTGTCTAATAATAGCCTGCATGTGAATCAAGGCAATGTTCAAAGTATGCATGTTAATCAAAACATTGAGCATCATTTACCGTCTCATCATTTACCATCCCCCATTGGTGTGAATGCGGCTTTGAATGGTGTGAACGTACAAGCAGCTCCTCAGGGATATAATACACCCCTGGTTGGCATACATAATGCGAATGTGCAATCTTTAAGCCAGCTACAACATCCCATTATGTTAGGCATACAAGGAGTACAACCCCTTGATCAGGGTATCCACTCCCCCATTGCAGCCACGCAGGGCGCTCATGCACACTCATTAAACCATGCACAATCAATAAGCCAGGCATGCCATAACCCTATTGTAGACCAGCAGGGTGTGAATGCTCAGACATCTGCGAATGGACAGTCAGTGAGTCAGGGATTTCATACACCACTTCATATAGCTCATCCACCCCTTGCTACTGATAATCCAGACACATCCATTGGGCAAAGTGCTCGCCAAATTCTTTCTCTTTTGCAGGGGGCAATTGGATCACAAAGTGCAGCAAAAACACGGACCAACACTGCCACAGTCATGAGTGGGGCGGATGCAGAAGTTCCAAGCAGCATTACAGCAGGAGCAGCAGCCACCACTTCCACTGCACAGCAAGGGTCTTCAGGACTCGCCCTCCAAAACCAGCCAGCAGGCCAGCCCGTTTCCAGCATGGGTCAGGGACCTCCTGCCATTAGTCACGGTGAGAATGCTTTATTTACACACAATGACCATTCTTCCTCTGACTCATCCTCTTCTGACTCAGGGTCTGAGACTGACTCTTCCTTGGGTTTACAAGGGGCAGGTCAGAAGAAAATGTTTAGAATGATTAAGAAAATTTTAAAGAGGGGGGTCAAGCCAGATACTAAGCAGGACAGCGCCAGTAACACCGCCCCGCAAACCCCATCTACAGAGGTGCCAGCTGAACCTCTCCCTACCAGGGCCATCTCCGAAAGGCGAGCAGCCCTTTACGGGGACGCAAGCCCAGGAAAAATATACTCATTGCATAGACACCTGCGCAAAAAGGTGGTCAGTAGAATCCACCGTGGAAAATATGTTAATATCTTTGACCTTTCGGTGGAGGCGTATAGGCAGAGAGAGAGGAGCGATGAGGGAACAGGGCCTAAAAAATTTAAACGCCCAGACACTTTTGATGAGTGGCTCCAGTGCTTCAGGGTTTTTTCCTCCTGTTATATCGAAAAGTACCCCTCCCAGAGTTTGCCTATCCTAAAATACACGGACACTATTCACTGGATTCAGCGTAATCACAGTGAAGGTGTGTGGAGGGAATATGATGCTGAGTTCAGGAGGAAAATGGCAGGAAATCCTTCCCTGACTTTTGACTCTACTGATAACCAGTTGTGGCAGCGAATGGACCCAAAAGGGGGTGCACCCGCTGCTGCAACTTCAACTCAGCAATCAGCGCAGCAGTCCTTTCGCAATACCAGAAGCAGGAAACGGGGGGGAACCTGCTGGCCCTTCCAGGACAAAAAATGCGAAAAGGGTAGCGCATGCACCTTCAGACATGTCTGCAGGTACTGCTCTGGTCCACACCCTGGCAGTGACTGCATCAAGCGAAGGGACCAGACCAATAAGCCCCCTTCAGCAAACTTGGGCCAGAAAGGCGGAAACGCCAATTAATGTACATGCCATGGCACCATGGTTGTGGGCTTACCCAGACCAGGCGGCGGCACGTATGTTATGGGAGGGTTTTTCATTTGGTTTTCATATCCCCACATTTAGGCAAATCAAGGGTAAGAGATTTAATAGGAACCTTATTTCAGCATACCAACACCCCCAAGTGGTGAGGGATAAAATTAATAAAGAAGTGACTTTAGGGCGAATGGCGGGCCCCTTTGCTGCCCCACCTTTACCTGATTTGGTCATTTCCCCGTTGGGGGTGGTTCCCAAGAAAGAGCCAGGGAAGTTTCGCCTCATTCAGCACCTGTCGTACCCAAAAGGTAGCTCAGTCAATGATGCCATTGACCCCCAACTCAGCTCGGTGCGCTATCAATCCTTTGATAGCGCACTAGACCTGGTCAGGAGGGCGGGTCATGGTGCTCTATTGGCGAAACTAGACATTGAGTCGGCATTTAGGCTTCTTCCACTCCACCCCTCAGTTTTCCATCTAATGGGTTGTAAGTTTGCAGGTGTGTACTACGTGGATCGCTGCCTGCCCATGGGCTGCTCTTTGTCATGCGCCTTGTTTGAGGCGTTCAGTAGTTTCCTTCATTGGGTCGTAGCTTCAGAAGTGGGCAGCGATCCCATAGCACACTACCTGGACGATTTTCTCATTGTAGGGAGAGCAGGCTCCGATGATTGTTTATCCACAATGAACATCATGCGCAGCGTCATGAGACATTTCGGGGTGCCCCTAGCAGAGGACAAAACGCAAGGCCCCGCGTCCTGTTTAGTTTTCCTGGGAATCGAAATCGACACCCAGGCTCGGCTCTGTAGGTTGCCACCTGATAAAGTTCAGGGCATGCTTGAGGCGGTCAGAGCGGCAGTCTCTAATGCAGTTATTTCCCTGAAACAGTTACAATCCCTGTTAGGTTTGCTTAATTTCGCTTGCAGAGTTATCCCCATGGGTCGGGTTTTAAACCGTAGACTGGAAAGACAGCTTAGTGGTAGGTCAAACCCGAAATCAAAGATAACCCTAGGGAGTGAATTGCTGGCTGACCTGGTAGTCTGGGAACAGTTTCTCACGCGATTTAACGGGATTCGGGTCTGGCGTACCCCTCCCATGTCTAGCCAGTTACTGCACCTTTTCACTGACGCAGCTGGATCGCACGGTTACGGGGCCTATTTCCAGGGAGAGTGGAGCGCGGAGCCCTGGCCGGAGTCCTGGGCCCCGGCGGGCCTTACTCGAAACCTGACTCTCCTGGAGCTATTCCCCGTGGTCTTGGCGGTCGAGCTGTGGGGTGGGAAGTTGTCGAACGGGACTGTTGTGTTCTGGACAGACAACATCAGTGTGGTCTTTGCGATCAATAACTTGTCAGCCACCTCAGCAAAGGTCATTACCTTGCTGCGCCACCTGGTGTTGCGCTGTCTGGACCTTAACATCCAGTTCCAGGCCCGTCATGTCCCGGGCGTCGACAATGTTGTAGCTGACGCCCTGTCACGATTCGAATGGGCGACATTTCGCAAGTTAGCCCCCACAGCTGCAGCCGTGGGCTTACGCTGTCCTGATTTCCTTTGGCAGCTCGTCCTTCCTGGATAGCCTTACTGCCGTTGGTCCGCTCCTCCTTAGCACCATCCACTTGGCACGCCTATGCCCGCATGTGGTCTGAATGGGACGATTTCTGTGCGTCCAGGGGAGCCGACGCTGCTCAGGGGTCTAGGGACAACTTACATGATTGGCTGGTGAGTTTGCATGCCTCTGGGGCCCGTCAGGGGGCAATACAGTCTAAATTGGCCGCCCTCTCATTTTTCTATAGGGCATTAGCCATTCCTGACCCAACCAATTCCTTTTTTATTAGGCAGGTGATCAAGGGTTGGGGCAGATCGCAGCAGCGGAAAATAGACACGCGCGAACCCATCACCCGCGACCGCCTGGAGCGTTTGCTCTTGGCGCTCTACGTGGTCTGTAGATCAGATTTTGAAGCCCTACTCTTCAAAACTGCGTTTAATCTGGCCTTTGCCGCCGCTCTTAGAGTTAGTGAGGTAGTAGCACCCTCCAAGCAGGCGTCTGGGGCAGGTATACAATTGCAACATGTTAGAGCTGCCCCTGATTCCTTACTTCTTTTTCTGCCGCGATCAAAGACAGATCAGGAGGGTAAGGGAACCTGGATCCCCGTTCACCCTCAGGTGAACAGCGCATGCTGCCCGGTTAACTGCGTTAATCTTTACCTGGCTCAAAGGCCGCCTGGCCCGGGGCAATTCCTGGTCCATGCGGACGGCAGATCCCTTTCCAAATTTCAGTTCGGTAGGGTCCTAAAATTGGCGGCAGTCCAGGCGGGGCTGGACGCTAGCAGACTTGCCCCGCACTCTTTTCGCATAGGGGCCGCGACTAACGCTGCGCAAGCGGGCTCCTCGTGCGAGGACATAAAACGTATTGGGCGTTGGCGGTCCAATTGTTTCAGAACCTATGTCCGTCCAATTGTTTAATGTTTAGATGTTAATTCAGGATACTAAAATGTTTGTCTCCACAGGCACTACCCCCGGGGTGAAGCGAATCTGGATTGTGGGCCACTCCTTTGTCCACTGGGCCTCCCTACGCTGTGCGTCCCTCCCATTTGGCCAATCCCTAGGTCTCCCTACCAACAAGGCATCCGTTAGGTGGTTGGGTGATAGGGGGATGTGCTGGCCCCAATTAGCAGGAACCATATCCGAGGCCCTGGTACGCTGGGGGAAGCCTCACATTATTATTCTTCACCTAGGGGGTAACGATGTGGGGGCCATACCAGTTTTACAGTTGATTAAGGTTATGCAGGCAGACATTGGGTGGCTAAGAGTACGCATCCCGGGGGTCATGATAGGGTGGTCCCATATAATACCCCGTCTCCACTGGAGGCATATGTCGGCCCATACGGCGGCATACCGGGTTAGGAAGAAGATCAATGCGTCTGTAGCGAAAACCGTCACTGGGTCAGGTGGCTTCGTGGTACGGCACGAAGCCATTTCGGCTGATAGAACCGAGCTATATTGAAGGGATAAAGTTCACCTTTCTGATGTGGGGCTGGATTTATTCATAGGGGACATTCAGAGAGCTCTGTTACCCCTCCTGTAAATCGGGTTGTGGGTTGGCGGCAAGGGTACCATTAAAATTCTTCCTTGTGGCGGGAGATCCTCGGTCCGGTTGCGCAGGAGAAGGTCGCTAGGGGTGAGTGATGGCCAGACTTCCGGGGAGGAGGGTAGGCCCTCACGTGCACGTGACGGTAACCCTCCTTCCTCCCTTTTGAGGGATGGTCACGTGATCTCTGCAACCCCTCAGCGTCATCTCCTTAGGGCAGAGAACCCTCTGCTGCTGTTCCCGTTGGGCCGGTGATCTCCTGCTGTTCTGGGTAGCTGATCTCTATGCCGCCATATATATTTTCAGTTCTATCAGTTCTATCTAGTTTGTTAGGTTAATAAAATTTTATGGCCTGTGACGGTCACAAAATTTTTCCCATAAAAGTTTGTCTGTGGTTATTTCGCACTACATTCTCATGTACATAGTTATTTAATTAAGTTATGTTAAATCCTCTCCTCTGTGAAGAAGGATCCGGTAAGCATTTAATCCCTTAATGCAGTGTAGGGCTTAGTATAAGCCTGGAGCAGTCTAAGGGTTAAGGCTGTAGGAGAGTGGGTTAGAAGAGAGAGGGAAGGTGCTGGGTGCAACATTGTTGCAATTTAGGGTAGGCCCCTCCTTACCAGTAGATAAGCCAAGTTCTCCCTTGCAACTTCCTCTTCTTCTCCGGATCCTGGCTGAAGCAGTTTTTTCCCTCCCTCCCTTCCCCTTTTGTAATGTTTTAATGATGTGTATTTTCGACGGCACCTTAATGGCAGGGCTATGGCTACTCACCCTAGGCCCAATAAGCCATTACTGTAGGATATGGATCTCCTCTCCCTGTTATGCGGTTTACACGGCTTGGTAACAGGGAATCCTTATCTAGGTGGAAGATCTTCTTTCACCCTGGCGGCGGGAGATCCTCGGTCCGGTTGCGCAGGAGAAGGTCGCTAGGGGTGAGTGATGGCCAGACTTCCGGGGAGGAGGGTAGGCCCTCACGTGCACGTGACGGTAACCCTCCTTCCTCCCTTTTGAGGGATGGTCACGTGATCTCTGCAACCCCTCAGCGTCATCTCCTTAGGGCAGAGAACCCTCTGCTGCTGTTCCCGTTGGGCCGGTGATCTCCTGCTGTTCTGGGTAGCTGATCTCTATGCCGCCATATATATTTTCAGTTCTATCAGTTCTATCTAGTTTGTTAGGTTAATAAAATTTTATGGCCTGTGACGGTCACAAAATTTTTCCCATAAAAGTTTGTCTGTGGTTATTTCGCACTACATTCTCATGTACATAGTTATTTAATTAAGTTATGTTAAATCCTCTCCTCTGTGAAGAAGGATCCGGTAAGCATTTAATCCCTTAATGGCTTTGGCATTGCTTTTTGGTAATTAGGGCGCTAAATGCCGCTGCGCACCACACATGTTTTATGCCCAGCAGTGAAGGGGTTAATTAGGGAGCTTGTAGGGTTAATTTTAGCTTTAGTGTAGTGTAGTAGACAACCTCAAGTATTGATCTAACCCCATTTTGGTATATTTCATGCCACCATTTCACCTCGAAATGCGAACAAATAAAAAAAGGGGTTAATTAGGCAGCTTGTAGGGAGCTTGCAGTGTTAATTTTAGCTTTAGTGTAGAGATCAGACTCCCACTTGACACATCACACCCCCTGATCCCTCCCAAACAGCTCTCTTCCCTCTCCCACCCCACAATTGTCCCCGCCATCTTAAGTAATGGCCGAAAGTCTGCCAGTACTAAAATATGTTTTTTTTAATTTATTTTTTATTTATTTAAAAACATATTCTGCTGTGTAGGACCCCCCCTTAGCCCCAACCTCCCTGACCCCCCCCCCCCCCAAACAGCTCTCTAACCCTCCTCCTCTACCTTATTGTGCACCAGCTTGGGTACTGGCAGCTGTCTGCCAGTACCCAGTTTGCCGTCAAATTTGGTATTTTTTTTTATTTTTAAATATTTTTCTGTAGTGTATCTACCCTCCCTCAATAACAAACCCCCACCCCTCCCAGATCCCTTAGATAAAAATCCCCCCCTCCTCTCTCCCACCTTATCCTAACCAAATTGTGCCATAGTGTAGCGTTCCCACCCGCTCCAGCCCCTGTGCTCACGCCCGCCCCCGTGCGAGAGCCCATGCATGCTCCCCGTGCCCTGCACGTGATTCCACCCCCCTCTGACACACATCCCCCATCCATGGCTGCCTACCCTCCTCCCTGCGATGGCTCCCACCCACCAACGATCATGACCATCGATGGCCGATGCAGAGAGGGCTACAGAGTGGCTCTCTCTGCATCGGATGGCTACATTTTTTTATTGCAGGATGCCTCAATATCGAGGCATCACTGCAATAACATGAAAGCAGCTGGAAGCGATAAGGATCGCTTCCACCGCTTGAAAACACTAATGATGTACAGGGTAAGTCCTTGGTAATTAACGACCGTTTTTTCTAGGATTTACCCTGTACGTCGTTGGTCGTTAAGGGGTTAAATCCCACAACTGATTCATGCAGTTGTGTGAAAGTCTCTATTGCTGACTGTTGCAAATCTGTAGCATCTGGTTTATGCTGCAATACTGTTGCTTTGTGTGCTACAAACAGGAGTTTCTTGCACTGTGCAATAAGCATTGCTTGCAGGCTGCATTACATATTGAGAATTGTTTACAGACTTTATATCCCCATTACTTAAATCCAGTGCCTCTTCATAATCCACATCTGTTTCCTGTGCACAAGTAAAATCCATGGGGTCCATTTATCATTGTGCGGACAGACATGATCCGCTATAGCGAACCATGTCCGCGGCACATCGATAAATGCTGACAGCATTTATAATTGCATCAACAGTTCTTGTGAACTGCTGGTGCAATACCGCCCCCTGCAGATTCACGACCAATCGACTGCTAGCAGGGGGTGTCAATCAACCCGATCGTATTCGATCGGGTTGATTTCTGTCCGCCGCCTCAGAGCAGGTGGACAGGTTATGGAGCAGTGATCTTTAGACCGCTGCTTCATAACTTGTGTTTCTGGCGAGCCTGAAGGCTCGCCAGAAACACGGGACATCAAGCTCCATTTGGAGCTTGATAAATAGACCCCCATGTCTGTATTAATTTGCTTTGCTGCAGACTTCTCTCCCCTGGGTGGGGAATCAGCGCACTCAGCCTCAAATACAAACACTCTCTGATTGCAGCACCTGCACCTGGCCGCAAAGTTTATTGCTTTGCTCAGATTCACTATAGCAGGATATATTTTCTTGTCTGGCCTCACTTAAAGGGACATAAAACCCACACTTTTTCTTTCATGTTTCAGATAGAGCATACACTATTTTTGTTATATTGTTTATTTATATTCCAAGACACTGTGCAAGACAAAAATAATAGTAGTACATTTGTTGTCATGTATAATAAAAAAAAAATGTTGAAACATGCCATATTCCACAAATTCCACAGATATTAATTTATACAGTACTGTATTAGTTTTCCTTGTCATACATGGATGTCATTACATTGTACACTATTCAAACAAGGCAGTCACTTATCTCTGACAGTGTTTTTTACACCACCATTCCCCCCTTTGCGACACAAAACAACCAAAAAAAAGGGGGGGAGAACATACCCGACTACCTTCCTCCGCCCCTTCCAGCAACCTACCAATTCCCTAGTAGGACTATTTCTGAGTTTTGAAAAGGGAAGATCAGATGATTTATTTCTACAGGGGAGAATATTTTTAGAAATACTGCCCATTTATTAAAGAAATTTCTAATGTCCTGCTCATTATCTATATTCGTATCTCTTTGTTCTAATATACATTGCTTCTTCATGCAGTTCTTAACTTCGGAGATACTTGGGAGTGCTCGACTTTTCCATTTTTTACAGATTAAATATCTGGTGGCAAGGTTAGAAGAGATTACTACTTTTTCGCTGATCTGTTTACCAGGTTCGTTCCTAAGACAAAATATTATCTGGTGAAGTGATAGAGCATAGAAACATAGAAACATAGATATTGACGGCAGATAAGAGCCATAGGCCCAGCAAGTCTGCCCCACCTTACCTAACAGTATAAACTTATCTAGTTCGTAGGATAGCCCTATGCTTGTCCCATGCATTTTTAAAGTCCCCCACAGTGTTTGTTGCTACTACCTCTTGAGGAAGTTTATTCCATAAATCAATCACTCTTTCTGTAAAGAAGTGCTTCCTCAAATTACTCCTGAATCTACTACCCTTTAGCTTGAGCTCATGACCCCTTGTTCTTGAATTTTCCATTTTATGTAAAATACCCACAGCCTCAGTTTTACTAAACCCTTTAATGTACTTGAAAGTTGCTATCATATCACCTCTTTCCCTTCTCTCCTCTAAGCTATACATATTTAGGTCATTGAGCCTATCCTGGTAAGTTTTATTTTTTAGACCATGTACCATTTTGGTAGCCCTCCTTTGCACAGATTCAAGTTTGTTAATATCCTTCTGAAGATATGGCCTCCAGAACTGCACACAATACTCAAGATGAGGCCTAACTAATGATCTATAAAGTGGCATAAGAACCTTACTATTTCTGCTGCAAATACCTCTACCAATACATCCAAGCATTCTGCTAGCCTTACTCGCTGCCTTACTACATTGTTTACTAAGTTTTAAATCATCTGAAATAATAATTCCCAAGTCCTGTTCCTCGTCTGTAACAGTCAGTAAAGTGTCATTGAGTCTGTAATTAACATTTGGATTTTTCTTCCCTAAATGCATTATTTTACACTTTGCTGTGTTAAACTTTAGATCCCAGTCGTTTGTCCAATCCTCCAATTGTTGTATATCACTTCTCATTTTGTCTACCTTCCCTGGAACATCCACTCTGTTGCAAATTTTTGTATCATCTGCAAAGAGACATACTTTCCCCTGTAGCCCTTTGCTGATATCGCAGATAAATATGTTAAACAAAACAGGCCCCAGAACTGACCCCTGAGGAACACCACTAGTAACAGCCCCCTCTGCTGAATGAACTCCATTTACTAAGACACTTTGTTTTCTGTCCTTAAGCCAGCATTCCACCCAGTTCACAATTTTTGAATCTAGACCAAGGAGATATAGTTTGTGAATAAGTTTATTGTGTGGGACGGTGTCAAATGCTTTGCTGAAATCTAGATATGCTACATCAACTGCTCCTCCCTTGTCTAATACTTTTGTTACATAATCAAAGAAGTCAATTAGATTAGTCTGACATGATCTCCCTGAAGTAAAACCATGCTGATTTTGGTCCTCTAAATTGTTTGTCTTTATGTAAGTCATAATTCTTTCCTTTAAGAGGCTTTCCATTAATTTCCCTACTACTGAAGTTAAACTAACTGGCCTGTAGTTGCCAGATTCTTCTCTACTGCCCTTTTTATGAAGAGGTATTACATTTGCTATTCTCCAATCATCTGGGACAGCTCCTGTTAATAGTGACTGATTAAACAGATCAGTTAATGGGACAGTTAGCACTGAACGAAGTTCTTTTAAAACCCTTGGATGAATATTATCAGGACCCACTGCCTTTGTAACATTTATTTTTGATAATGCTAACAAAACCTCATCCTCTGTAAAAAGATTACTGTTAAGCTTGTTTCTATTTTGCATAGCATCCCTTAATGTAGACATTGTATCTTCACAATCTTTAGTGAAAACAGAACAGAAGTAATCATTGAGACAGTCTGCAATCTGCTTATCTCCTTCTATTATTCTACCATCAACTGATTTCAATTTTACTATTCCTACCTTATTTTTTCTTCTTTCACTGATATATCTAAAGAATGTTTTGTCCCCATGTTTTACTGACTGTGCTATCTTCTCTTCTGCATCAGCTTTAACCTTCCTAATTAACTGCTTAGTCTTTTTTTGTTGGAGTCTCCATATTTTCATATCATCATCTGCTTGTGTGTGTCTGTAATTTTTATAAGCTATCTTTTTTGTCTTTACAGCATGTGCTACTTCTTTGGAAAACCAAATTGGTTTCCGCTTTCTTTTACTTTTACAGAGCAACATGAACTATCTTTAATACATTCTTCAACCAGAATTTCAATTTGATCCAGAAATGTCTTATTTTTGGGCAGGACCATAGCATGTGTATAAAATCAGCTGCGAGATATGAACATTTGGGACATTTATTAAATCCAGGATTGCAGCACCTGAGGCCTCTCTCGGGGGTGAAATATGCCTTGTGCGAGAGTTTGACATGTGCTTCACGCCAAGTAGCAGAGAGTGTGACCTGAGCTACTTTGTTAATTGATAGTTGAAGGGTTTTTGATTCAACATTGCTCTGGGTAATTAATAAGTTCCAGTCTGATGCCAGTTTTATTAAAATTGGAGCACCCTTATTGGTGCCCAATAGATAATAGCATGGAGCAATGGACATATGGCCGTTTCTGGTTAATATAAGCCAGTTCTCCAGTTTACCCAGTCCCCAGCTCCAACCTGCTTCTTTGATTATTTCCAGAGTAAAATGTCTTATTTGCAAGTAGGCAAAGAAGTCTTTATTAGGTAGACTAAATTCCGTTTTCAATTCCTGACACATTTTGATACACCTCCTGTCCTTATCTACTATTTGACCTACCCTGTTTAGCCTGGCATTATGCCACCCTCTAAAGACCGCAGAGTTTAGACCTGCTTGGAATTTCGGGTTTCCTATTACAGGTAAATAGTAAGAAGCCATACTATTGATTGAAAGAAGATTGGTTATTTTATGCCACGCCTTGATTGGGTTATAGATTGTTTTAAGTTTCTTAATTTCCGCCGGTATTTCCTTTGGCACAGAATGGATCAGTGCAGCTGGAAGATATGGGTTGCAGACATTAGTTCCAAGCTTGTTATTTAAAACATAGTTATTGGATGAAATCCAATCAGTTACTATACGAGCGAGAAAACTAAGATTGTATAATCTTATATCAGGTAGCGCAAGTTCTCCATATTCCTTCGGTGCTGAAAGTTTGGTAAGAGAGATCTTTTATCTTTTCTCCTGCCAGAGAAATTGTATAAGTGAGCTGTTAATTGAGCGAATATCTTTTTCTAATAAAATTATCGGGGTGTTTTGAAGGATGTATAGCAGCTTTGGAAGAAGAGCCATTTTAAATAACGTGATTCGACCAAAAATCGATAGAGGTAGATTTTGCCATATCTTAAGTTTTTCTTTAATATGTTTCAATATTGGGGAAATGTTAAGATTATATAAATCTGCAGGTTTAACTGGGATGTAAATCCCTAAGTATTTAAAGGAATCCGTGACCTCACGAAAAGGAATACTTGAAATAGAGTTGCTATTTTTCCTAAGCCAAAATATTTCAGATTTCATCATATTCACTTTATATCCAGAGAAGGAGCCAAAATGGTCCATTATCTGTAACAACTTAGGGATATTTGATTTGGTGTTGGCCAGGTAAAGAAGTAGATTGTCCGCATATAGCCCAATTTTTATCTCGTGATTGCGGATTTTTATGCCATCAAGGCATTACCTTATCTTGATTGCCAAGGGTTCAATGGTGATATTGAAAAGGAGCGGGGAGAGAGGGCATCCCTGACGCGTCCCTCTGTCCAATGAGATAGGGAGAGAGACATTGTTGTTCACTATCAATCTTGTAGATGTTTGACTGTATAAATTCCCTACAAATTCAGAGAACTTGCCTCTGATGCCAAATTGCATTAATGAGGTATTTATATGTTTGTGGAAAATTGAATCGAAAGCCTTTTTGGCATCAATAGATAGAATGGCGAGATCAGGGAGACCCTCTCCCCCGTCATCTGAACCTGACAAGTTCCCAAAATATTCCGTCACCACCAGGACCTCTCTAATTTTTGCTGCAGAGTTGCGTTTTTTTAGAAACCCTGCTTGATCAGTGTGAGCGATTTTTACGTGTGCTCCCTGTAGCCTAGAAGCTAAGATTGCAGTTAAGATTTTGTAGTCTGAGTTCAGGAGGGCTATTGGTCTATATGATTCCTTGCAGGTGGGATCTTTCCCTCCTTTAAGTATTAAGGTCATGAAGGAAGAAGAAAAGAAGGTTGGAACCGATTTGCTGTTTATATAGAAATCGTTGAAAAGAGTACATAAGTGGGGGGAAATTTCCGTAGATAATATCTTATAAAGCTCACTGGGAAATCCATCAGGGCCAGCTGCTTTATTTGAAGGTAGTTTAGAAATTGTTTTCTCGATCTCTTCAATGGTAATAGGAGAGTTGAGGTTGTCGGACGCTTCTGATGTCAGTATAGGATACGTAATTTTGTTCCAGAAATCTATAGATTTCTCTGTGTGATATATTTTAGATGCATAAAGCTCTTGAAAATATTCAAAAAATGCACCCGAAATATCATCGGGTTTGAGCAGTTGCTTCCCTTTATACTGGAGTTTTTCTATAACTGATTGCTTTTTCTCACTCTTGACTAATTTAGCCAACATTCTGCAGGATTTATTGCCGTATCTATACATTTTGGCTTGGATTTCAGCTCTTTTTGTGATTCTTGGAGCAATACAAAAGTATCCCTTTCATTTTTGGCACGGACATATTTTGCCCAATTTAAGGGAGTTTTGTCCAATAGATATTGATTATAGGAATTGATAAAAAATGTGCATGTTTCCCTTTCTCTTGACCTCATCTTCTTAAGTAATAAAGCACTACTAAAGCAAGTTTTTCCCCTCTCAACGCTGCTTTCGCAGCTGCCCAGAATATTTCAGGGCGATCCAAGTGTTCGCCATTAAAGTGTAAATATTCCTCAAATTTATTTTTAAGCCATCTTTTAAATTTTAAATCAGACGCCATATAGTAAGGAAAAAGAAAACGTGATGGGGTAAATTGTGAATGCGTATGCTGGAGCTCAAGGAAGATAGGTCCGTGGTCTGATAATAGGATCAGCAATATTCCAGATTTCACCCGCGTTGTAGATAAACGTTCATCAATCAGGAATATATCGATCCTTGAGAGCGTTTTATGGGCTTTGGAGAGACAGGTAAAATTCTGAACAGCAGGATTCTGAACTCTCCATATATCTAGTAGTGCTAAATTTTGCATGATTTTTTTGAACATCTTAGATTCCAAATTATCTTTTTTTTGTTTCAGCTGTTTAGTGTTCCGTCTTAGCCTGTCTTTTGGGCATTGTGGCGCCATATTAAAATCTCTGCCGATGATCAGGTGGCCTACAGTATAAAGAAGAAGTTTAGACTGGAGGGTATTCCAAAATTCTGGATCAAGCACATTAGGGCCATATGTATTGCAGAGTGTGTAGATTTTTTGGGCAATTTTGACCTTCAGCAGGACATATCTCCCCCTGGGGTCAGCCTCGAAGTGAATGATTTCCAGATTGATCCTTTTCCCTATTAATATGGCTACCCCCCTCTTTCTCCTTACACTAGGCGCAAAATATACTTCTTTTACCCACGATGCTTTCAATTTTAAAGATTCCTCTGCAGTTAGGTGAGTTTCCTGAATAAAGCCTATGTCAGTTTGGGCTTTCCATAGCTGGGCAAGAATTGCCTTTCTTTTAATGGGTGTTGAGATGCCCCCTACATTCCAGGACACTATCTTGCATTTATCTACCCTTGTGGCCATTTATGTGGAGGAGGGGAAGGGGAGGAGGAATGAGAAGAGTAAAGAGGGGGAAAAAAAAAAAAAAAAAAAAAGGGGAGCCCGTATAGGGGGAAAGTTAAACCCTGGCCCTGTGCTTCGCAGCTGTCGAAGATTACGGGGCTGCCCTACATTCAAGACCTGCATTTTATTACTCATGTTATTTACATAATTCAGATATCCTGTTACTGAGCTGGTAAGTCTAGTGTATTAAAAAAAAATTCAGCCCTTTGGGCTTCATCAAACCAATGTGTTACCTCCTTCACTGTAACTTTAAGCTTAGAGGGATAAATTATAGTGGCTCAATAGCCGTGTTGTATAAGCTTAGAACAAATAGGGGCCAACTCCCTTCTATTTGACGCTGTATCAGCCGAGAAATCTTGGAATATGAGAATTGTGGCCCCTTCAATACTAATTGGCTGGTGTTTGCGATAGTGTTGGATTAGAGTGGTCTTATCTTGATAATTTAATAACCTTGCTATTACAGGTCTAGGCCTGCTTCTGCCTTTGTTATCTGCGCGAGGTGGGCCGAGCCTATGTGCTCTTTCAACTAGAATAGGTTGGTAGGCGGATGGGATCTTAAGAATTTTTGGTAATGTTTCTGCTATAAAGGAAGAAAGGTTTTCATATTGTTGTTCTTCTGGAAGACCTACAATTCTAATATTGTTTCTCCTGGAACGATTTTCTAGGTCTTCTAATTTACTTTGGATTTTTTTAATATTAATATTTGAAGCTTCCATTTTAGAACTGTATGATAGTGTTAAATCTTCCAGGTCCGACACTCTTTGTTCGACTTCTTGTAATCTATTAGAAAACTGTCGGACCTCCTGGGTTAATGAAAGAATATCTTGCTTGATTTCAGCTCTAAGGGCATCGAATTTAGGAGAGAGGGCATCCGAAATACTAGCAACCAAATTCTGAATGTTGGTTGCTTCCTGCATTGCTGATATATTGAGTATAGTTGGTTGAATATCAGTGACTGCCTCTGGAGTACTCTTGGGTTTCCTATCCCTGTGTCTAGCTGCCATGGCTGGAGAGGGAGTCTTGGATAGGTTGTGAAGAAATGTGTCCATGTGCTGGAGGAGAGTTGAGGCGCCATGGCGTGTGAGGAAAATCAAATAAAAATATAATAGTAGGGTTGTGAAAAGTGAAGAAAGTGGATCAGAGCCCCCGGAGGGGGGATAGCCAGAAAATAAAAAGTGGGGGTAGGGATGTGACAAGTGAGGACCGTGCGTGGAGTGCTGGAACAATGGGGGAGGGGAGGAAAAAAAAAAAAAGGGGGGGGGGAAGGAAGAGGGAGTGATTTAATTAATTATGTGCGAGTCCAGCCAAGGAAGCAAAGAACAGGGAATATTCTTTGATTAAGTTTATGTAGGCGGTGAATGCAGGAGTACGCGAGTAGGTCAACGAATAGATACTTAGAACTCACCTAAGTGATCCTTCTAAGATAGGCTTAATAGGTTGAAAGGTTAAATTTTTAAGAGAGTCTGGAGATATTATATTTACAATTTTAGTTTTAAGTTTGCTGTAATAGTTTTCTTTCTCTTCCTTCTCCCGTTTCTTCCCTCCCTTTCCTCCTTTTGATTATTTGTTTTTTTATATTTGTAAGGAGCTATGTCTCAATGGAATTGTATATTTAGATATATTTAAAAAATATTTTATTTACCTGCGCAGCTGGTGCAAAGCATCTATATAATAAATAGAATGCTAAGCTACATAGGGCATGGCTCTGCAAACTCCATAGGCTATGTTTTAATTGCCTGTTCCTTTATATAGGACATATCCTAATATGTTCTGGAGAAAGGCTATTTCTAGGATACAATATTAATTCAGTGACACCCTGAGAAAGGATGGGTTAGGTTATAGCAATGTCCTTGAAATGCCTAAATATTTTCACATGTAACAAATCTTAATCATTTAACATCATGATATAGTACATTTCAGTGTTCTCTATTAAATATGAAGAAAACTTCTTGGATTTAGTCTGTATAGAGGGTGTAGCACTGGAATGCGTGAATGGGCCTGCAATTGAGAGTTTACAATTCACCTATGGTATCGTTTATATATAAAAAATAAAAAATAAAAAAAAAAGTTTAGCAAGTTAGGTTTTTTTAACAAAGTCTGGGAAGTTTTTCAATTACAGTTCTACGTTAGATAAACTACATTAATTAAAAACTATGTCTCAGAAATGTAGATATTGGGGGAATGTTTTAGAGATATTTGGTTTGTCTTATCAAATGCTAAAAAAAATCTATACAATATATCCCTTCAGACGGAGCATAGCACACTGCAATATACTTAGGTGAATTTTTGTATAGTATATTCTTACATATTTGATTTTTTCCCAGAGGTAAGGAAAGACAGATTCTCTTAGCAATACAGAAGCAGTCACCGCCACTGCAAATTTTTGCTCATAAATAACAGGGAAAGGGACAGTGTAAAAAGTTCAACAAAGCAAAAAGAGGATAAATTATAGCATATCTATCTCCTCAGAAAACACAAATATTTTCAAGTGCAAGAAATCATAAATATTTAACAACTGACATAGTGTGTTTGCAAAAAAAAAAAAAAAAATCTTTTTCTTTTTAGTAATAAAGAGGAAAAAAATAGAAGATAAACCAAAAAAAAAAGTTCCCAAACAGTTGTAGTGTGGATAGACAGGCAGTTAAGTTCAGCTTACAACTGTATCCTTTTAGGTGCTGTTTGAGGAAAAAAAAAAAAAAAAAAGGTTCAGCTGGCATCCAAATGCTACTTTGTATTTAAATGCTTTGAGGAAGGGGAAGAAGCAAGTTGGAGGATACAATGGCCTCTATTTATCAAGCGGTCAACCGCAAATACGCTGGAATTCCGCAGCGTATTTGTGGCGAGCCTGATTCGCCTTAGTTATCAAACCCTACAGACCGGCAAAAGTAGAATATAGTGACGTAACATACGATCCGCTGGACTCAGTCCGACACAGATCCTTGCTTACATCACTATAGATGACTACTTTTGCTAGTTATCAAATAACTAGCAGGTACGCTCGCCACTTTTCCGGCTCAGCGTACCTGGTTTTCAATCCGCCGCCCTAGAGGCTGCGGATACCATAGGAATCAATGGGAGTCGGAAAGCAACGAAAGCTCATGTTCGCTGCTGCCCGATATCCCATTGATTTCTATGGGAATGTCTACACCTAACACCCTAACATGTACCCCGAGCCTAAACACCCCTAATCAGCCCCCCCCACACCGCCGCACCTACATTAAATTTATTAACCCCTAAACCGCCGCTCACGGCCCCATCCACAACTAAATAAAGTGTTTAACCCCTAAACCACCGCTCCCGGAGCCCACCGCCACCTACATTATATTTATTAACCCCTAATCTTCCCCCCCTACACCGCTGCCACCTACATTATACATATTAACCCCTAATCTGCCCCCCTACACTGCCGCCACTATAATAAACATATTAACCCCTAAACCTAAGTCTAACCCTAAACCTAACACCCACTAACTTAAATATAATTTAAATAAATCTAAATAAATATTCCTATAATTAACTAAATAATTCCTATTTAAAACTAAATACTTACCTATAAAATAAACCCTAAACTAGCTACAATATAACTAATAATTACATTGTAGCTAGCTTAGGGTTTATTTTTATTTTACAGGCAAGTTTGTATTTATTTTAACTAGGTAGAATAGTTACTAAATAGTTATTAACTATTAAATAGCTACCTAGTTAAAATAAATACAAAAGTACCTGTAAAATAAAACCTAACCTAAGTTACAATTACACCTAACACTACACTATAATTAAATTAATTTCCTAAATTAACTACAATTAATTACAATTAAATTAAATTAACTAAAGTAAAAAAAGCAAACACTAAATTACAGAAAAAAATAAAATAATTACAAGAATTTTAAACTAATTACACCTAATCTAATCCCCCTAATAAAATAAAAAAGCCACCCAAAACAATAAAAAGCCCTACCCTGTACTAAATTACAAATAGCCCTTAAAAGGGCTTTTTGCGGGGCATTGCCCCAAATAATCAGCTCTTTTACCTGCAAAAAAATTACAATACCCCCCCAACATTAAAACCCACCACCCACACACCCAACCCTACTCTAAAACCCACCCAATCCCCCCTTAAAACAACCTAACACTAACCCCTTGAAGATCACCCTACCTTGTGAAGTCTTCACCCAACCGGGCCGAAGTCCTCAACGAACCCGGGCAGAAGTGGTCCTCCAGACGGGCAGAAGTCTTCATCCTATCCGGGCAGAAGAGGTCCTCCAGACAGGCAGAAGTCTTCATCTAGGTGGCATCTTCTATCTTCATCCATCTGGAGCGGAGCGGCTCCATCTTCAAGACATGCGACTCGGAGCATCCTTCCAGGCCGACGACTACCCAATGAATGAATATTCCTTTATATGACATCATCCAAGATGGCGTCCCTTGAATTCCGATTGGCTGATAGAATTCTATCAGCCAATCGGAATAAAGGTAGGAAAAATGCTATTGGCTGATGCAATCAGCCAATAGGATTGAGCTTGCATTCTATTGGCTGTTCCAATCAGCCAATAGAATGCGAGCTCAATCCTATTGGCTGATTGTATCAGCCAATAGGATTGAACTTCAATCTTATTGGCCGATTGCATCAGCCAATATGATTTTTCCTACCTTAATTCCGATTGGCTTATAGAATTCTATCAGCCAATCGGAATTTAAGGGACGCCATCTTGGATGACGTCATTTAAAGGAATATTCATACGTCGGGTAGTCGTCGGCCTGGAAGGATGCTCCACGTCGGATGTCTTGAAGATGGACCCACTCCGGATGGATGAAGATAGAAGATGCCGCCTGGATGAAGACTTCTGCCCATCTGGAGGACCTCTTCTGCCCGGATAGGATGAAGACTTCTGCCCATCGGGAGGACCACTTCTGCCCGGCTTCGTTGAGGACTTTGGCCCAGTTGGGTGAAGACTTCTCAAGGTAGGGTGATCTTCAAGGGGTTAGTGTTAGTTTTTTTTAGGGTAGGGCTTTTTATTATTTTGGGGGGCTTTTTTATTTTATTAGGGAGATTAGATTAGGTGTAATTAGTTTAAAAATCTTGTAATTATTTTATTATTTTCTGTAATTTAGTGGGGGGGGGGGTTTTGTACTTTAGTTCATTTTATTTTATTTAATTTTAATTGTAGTTAATTTAGGGAATTCATTTAATTATAGTGTAGTGTTAGGTGTAATTGTAACTTAGGTTAGGTTTTATTTTACAGGTACTTTTGTATTTATTTTAACTAGGTAGCTATTAAATAGTTAATAACTATTTAATAACTATTGTACCTAGTTAAAATAAATACAAACTTGCCTGCAAAATAAAAATAAACCCTAAGCTAGCTACAATGTAACTATTAGGTATGTTGTAGCTAGTTTAGTATTTATTTTATAGGTAAGTATTTAGTTTAAAATATGAATAATTTAGTTAATTATAGGAATATTTATTTAGATTTATTTAAATTATATTTAAAGTTAGTGGGTGTTAGGTTTAGGGTTAGACTTAGGTTTATGGGTTAATATGTTTATTATAGTGGCGGCGGTGTAGGGGGGCAGATTAGGGTTAATAAATATAATGTAGGTGGCGGTGGGCTCCGGGAGCGGCGGTTTAGGGGTTAACAACTTTATGTAGGTGGCGGCGGTATAGGGGGTTAATAAGTATAATATAGGTGGCGGTGGGCTCCATGAGCAGCGGTTTAGGGGTTAATACATTTATTAGAGTTGCGGCGGGGTCCGTGAGCGGCGGTTTAGGGATTAACAACTTTATTTAGTTGCGGGGGGGTCCGGGAGCGGCGGTTTAGGGGTTATTAACTTTATTTAGTTGCGGGGGGGTCCGGGAGCGGCGGTTTAGGGGGTAAAACAGTTAAGTATAGTGTGGATGCTTAGTGACATGGTAGGAAGAAAGCTGTGAAAAAGCCGAAGAGCAGCGAGATCGATGACTGTTAGTTAACAACAGTCTGCTGCTCATCGCACCGTACTTGGTGCGCAGCTTTTTGACAGCTTTTTTGATAATTTTGGAGAACGTATTCAGGTCCACGGCGGCGATGTTAGGCGATCTTAGGCGAGCGTATTGGTGCCGTCGAATGCAAGAAAGTCGATGGCTTGATACATAGAGGCCATTGTCTTAAGTCATCTTGTGTGAAAAGATAAAACTTTTTCTCTTTCCTGTGCTCCTTCCCTTCTCCTTCTATTATACCCCTGATGTTAAAGACAGAAAAAAAGGGGGTAGCTAAAGACTCACTGTACGATGGGAGAAGTCCAAGCAGCTCTGTTTGATCCCAGGTCTCAGGGATTACAGATGCAAGTAGATCAGTAAATTTATCAGCCTTATGCCGTAGCTGACAGGGGGTCTTTATCCGGTTATACTCATAGCGTTTCCCTCTTCTCTTACGACTCGGTACAGCCCAAGGTAGAACCAAGCAGATACAAGAGTACAGCTGACCTAAAGGGGCAGGAAGTTGCTGCTGCTTTACTCAAGCTGGAGATGAATGCCGCCAAAAGAAATGTGTCTGATAGACATTGTGGTTTAATCTTCTAAATTTGGTTCCTAGATAGAGGAGGATCTCCCAGGGCAGCCGTCGCTCCCGCTCGCTATTCAGCCCACCTTCCCAGGCTTTCCCTTCAAGGGGAGGCTGCTAACAGACTACCAGATGAGTGTCCAGGAGGGTCTAGGCGCCTGCCGCAGGACTCCAAAGATGTGTGAAGATAGTCTCTGCCTCCCATGCAGCACCGGTGGGGGAGGGAGAGGAGCTGTAGACCGCCTGTAAAATTCTCTCAGCTTCGGCGTAGGTATTCTGGCAGGGCTTCAATCTATGCCAGAAACTTCATAGGATGCCTGTCCCTCCTCTCACGCAGCATCGGGGGGAGAGGAGGTAATTACAAGTAAGATGTAGGAGAGAGTTCTTAGTAATTGCCGGGTGTTTGTAGATAGTTTAGATAGGAATACAGGTCCTTCATAGCTGACTGTGGTGTCAGCGCAGTGGGATGGGTGTCCACTGCAGGGTTCCAGGAGCGATATAACAGGTTGTCCAAGTAGCTGCCCTGAGTTCAGGGCACGGCACGGGAAAAAACTCCGCCAGCAGCTAAGGGACTGGAGAGTAGCCTCACAGCAAGATTGTGGTTAGCTCCTCCTCCGGAAACCCAGAGCATACACTTTTAAACAACTTTCTAATTTACTAATATTATCACATTTTCTTGTTGTGCAGGAAGGTAAGCTCAGGAGTGTGCACGTGTCTGCAGCACTATATGGAAGCAGTTTTGTAACAATGTTATACATTAGTAAGAGCACTAGAGGGCAGCTTTATGTCCTGTCATACAGTGCTGCAGACACGTGCACGCTACCTATCTAGATATCTCTTCAACAAAGAAAAGCATAAGAATAAAGCACATTTGATAATAGAAGTATATAATAATAATCCTATTAAAAACAGGGGCACTTTCATTCATTAAACTTTACATTTCACTGGTTTGGTTAAAATATCTTTTCTTCATTAAAGCCGCTCGAGCGCTTCCCCCGCCTGTCACAAGCCTCTTCCTATGCCAGAAATGACTATCCCGGGCCTTCCTCCAATCACGGCGTTGCTTTAGGCAATGATTCCCCCATGGGGGAAGCCGTGATCGGAGGATGCCGGAATCATCATTGTTGACGTATGAAGAGGCTTGCGACGGGAGGGGAAAGCGTTGTAGCGGCTTTCAAGAAGAAAAGGTAAGTATTTGAACAAAACCAGTGAAATGTAAAGTTTGGTGAATGAAAGTGCCCCAGTTTTTAATAGGATTTTTAAAAACCAGGCACTCATTCCACAAATTTTACATTCACTTTAACTTTCAGCAACCTTAGAAGCTGAGGAACATGAATAGTGCTGTTCAGTGTCACTATCTGTGTGCTGTCCATGGTTTAAATTCATGTTCCGACCTGCACACCCTGCAGCATGTATAACTCATAAGTGTCCAGGAAAACATGGCTGAGGTGGCAACCTTAACTGCACCACCTCCGAGTCCTGGGTCAGCAGCCATAATGAGTCCCTAGGGAGCTCAGCAGAACATAACCTCTCAGGTGTAAAACACAGGGAAAAGCAGGGAACACCCCTATGGAAGACAAACTGTTCTCAAACTAAAAGATGCCTTTAAAGAATTTAAAGGGACAGTATAGACCAATTTTCATTTAATTTCATAAAATAGACACTACTATAAAGAATAATATGCACAGATACCGATCTATAAATCCAGTATAAAACCATTTAAAAACTTACTTAGAAGCTTTAGCTATGTTTAAAAGGTTAGCTGGAACACCCACTGCAAGTGGTTCTATAGCAAAAAAGCAGACCCCCCCCTTCCTCTGCATATGAAATACTCTTTACACAAACAGGAGCAAGCTGGAGTAGGTATACACAGGGGCGGACCTACCAGTGGTGCAGATGGTGCCATTCCACCTGGGCCCAAGGGCTGGAAGGGGCCCACAGAAAGTTCTACTTTTTTTGTAATGTATTTATTTATTTTTCATCTCTAACCGCTCCTGGTCTGCTCCTCGCCCCGCCCACCTCTTAACTTCCATGCTATATTATCATGCCTAGTGTGCATGTGACTGAGCACTCTCACCCAAATGGACACACAGCCATATTGTTTAGACATTGCGGAACCCGCTCTGCTAACCACAAACATTTGCTTGACAGATGTTTAGACAGATTATTTCTGGAAGTGGTGGCACACACCCGGCTTGCTTACCTTACCTAAACTTGCTTGTTTAATATCACAGCTCACAGGGATTTACAGTGGGGAAGATGTTATACGTTTTGTGAGTTGGGCTGAGTTCAGAACCCGGAGTCACTAATAGCAGAATAATCACACAGAAAACCACCTTTTCTTACAGGGCAGAGAGCATTCAGGGGCCGTATGTATAACCCCTTTCCCCTATAACTCCAGCTCACTGACTAAAAAGGACAAAAGCTACTTGACATAGGACATACATTGTTTTGACTCTTTTCTCTCTCTGCCCTTGTGTCTCCTCATAAGTTTGCCTGTAATAAATCTCCTCCCTGCCCTTTACCCTAACGCTGAACTTGCACTGTGAGCATGAAGAATAAGCTGTGGGACAAACAGGAGCCCCAACAAGGTTAGGAGTAGGAGGGTCAGGAAGGTCTTGTGCTTGATTTGTGGTGCTTTGTAAGTGACCTTCCAGTCTGCACTGAGATATTATCTCTCTACTTATCAGCTCTGTCCAACTAATTATAATGTGACCAGTGCTCTCTCAGCCATGAAGTCCTAGCCGGTCCCTTAATCCTTTTAGTTTAAAAGGTCTGTTTTCTCATCAAATTTCATCCCTATTACTGCTAGATTTGTTGAACTGGCAACTACCACACTATTGAAGTAAACTTTTTATTGTATTGAATTTAATGCTAATAAATATGTGTATAATATATAGACATATACCTGACTGCTACCTAGATTTACTACAGAAAATGTGTATGTATATATATATTTATTTCCTGTAATAAATCTAGGAGCTGGGTATATGTTTATATATTATACACATATTTATTAGCATTAAATTTAATACAATAAAAAGTTTACTTCAATAATGTGATATATATATATATATATACTGTATATATATATATATCGTATTTTCCGGCGTATAAGACGAATGGGCGTATAAGACGACCCCCTACTTTTCCTGTTAAAAATATAGGGTTTGTGCTATACTCGCCGTATAAGACTACTCCCTTACCCCCTCAATGAATGCAGCAAGCACACCAAATAAAAATTAAAAACATCTGAACCTACTGCCATCAGATTTAATCTATTTACCCCTCTCACCCACCTGAGCCTACTGCTCTCAGCTTTAATCTATTTACCCCTCTCACCCCGATCCTACTACCCTCAGATTTAATCTATTTACCCCTCTCACCCACCTGAGCCTACTGCTCTCAGCTTTAATCTATTTACCCCTCTCACCCCAATCCTACTACCCTCAGATTTAATCTATTTACCCCTCTCACCCACCTGAGCCTACTGCTCTCAGCTTTAATCTATTTACTCCTCTCACCCCGATCCTACTACCCTCAGATTTAATCTATTTACCCCTCTCACCCACCTGAGCCTACTGCTCTCAGCTTTAATCTACTTACCCCTCTCACCCTGATCCTTCTGCCCTCAGATTTAATCTATTTACTAGATTAAATCTGAGGGCAGTAGGATCAATATTCAGAGAGGAACTTATTGGATGTAAACTATCATCATCACTACTTACTCCAAGAGGTGGAAAAGCACATTAAGACATCCTCTTTTATATTGGATACATCTGCTTCATTACCCACAACCCCTTGCAGTGCGGCTACTTATCTCATTAGATTAAGGTCAATTCTGGTAAGGGGATTCACATTGCCACTATTACTACAGTGGACTAATTATATTTATAATTTTATTTATTTTCATCTTTAAGATATTATTTTTGTCCCAATTCATTACCATCTATGTTCTATGTTAGTTTACAAATTTATGGCTAGATTTAGAGTTCTGCGGCCAAAGGGGTGCATTAGCTACGCCGGCTTTTTTTCTCCCGCACCTTTTAAATACCGCTGGTATTTAGAGTTCACAGAATGGCTGCGTTAGGCTCCAAAAAAGGAGCGTAGAGCATATTTACCGCCACTGCAACTCTAAATACCAGCGTTGCTTACGGACGCGGCCAGCTTCAAAAACGTGCTCGTGCACGATTTCCCCATAGGAAACAATGGGGCAGTTTGAGCTGAAAAAAAACCTAACACCTGCAAAAAAGCAGCGTTCAGCTCCTAACGCAGCCCCATTGTTTCCTATGGGGAAACACTTCCTACGTCTGCACCTAACACCCTAACATGTACCCCGAGTCTAAACACCCCTAACCTTACACTTATTAACCCCTAATCTGCCGACCCCGCTATCGCTGACACCTGCATATTTTTTAACCCCTAATCTGCCGCTCTGTATACCGCCGCAACCTACATTATACCTATGTACCCCTAATCTGCTGCCCCTAACACCGCCGACCCCAATATTATATTTATTAACCCCTAATCTGCCCCCCACAACGTCGCCGCCAGCTACCTACAATAATTAACCCCTAATCTGCCGATCGGATCTCGCCGCTAGTCTAATAAATGGATTAACCCCTAAAGCTAAGTCTAACCCTAACACTAACACCCCCCTAACTTAAATATAATTTAAATCTAACGAAATAAATTAACTCTTATTATATAAATTATGCTATTTAAAGCTAAATACTTACCTGTAAAATAAACCCTAATATAGCTACAATATAAATTATAATTATATTGTAGCTATTTTAGGATTAATATTTATTTTACAGGCAACTTTGTAATTATTTTAAACAGGTACAATAGCTATTAAATAGTTCATAACTATTTAATAGCTAAAATAGTTAAAATAATTACAAAATTACCTGTAAAATAAATCCTAACCTAAGTTACAATTAAACCTAACACTACACTATCAATAAATTAATTAAATAAACTACCTACAATTACCTACAATTAAACCTAACACTACACTATCAATAAATTAATTAAATAAAATACCTACAAATAACTACAATGAAATAAACTAACTAAAGTACAAAAAATAAAAAAGAACTAAGTTACAAAAAATAAAAAAATATTTACAAACATTAGAAAAATATTACAACAATTTTAAACTAATTACACCTACTCTAAGCCCCCTAATAAAATAACAAAGACCCCCAAAATAAAAAAATGCTCTACCCTATTCTAAATTAAAAAAGTTCAAAGCTCTTTTACCTTACCAGCCCTGAAAATGGCCCTTTGCGGGGCATGCCCCAAAGAATTCAGCTCTTTTGCCTGTAAAAAAAAACATACAATACGCCCCCCCCCCCCCACATTACAAACCACCACCCACATACCCCTAATCTAACCCAAACCCCCCTTAAATAATCCTAACACTAAGCCCTTGAAGATCTCCCTACCTTGTCTTCACCTCACCGGGTTCAGCGATCTGTCCAGAAGAAGGTCCAAATAACCCAAATAAGGGTTTGGGTTAGATTAGGGGTATGTGGGTGGTGGGTTGTAATGTTGGGGGGGGGGGCGTATTGTATGTTTTTTTTTACAGGCAAAAGAGCTGAATTCTTTGGGGCATGCCCCGCAAAGGGCCCTTTTGAGGGCTGGTAAGGTAAAAGAGCTTTGAACTTTTTTAATTTAGAATAGGGTAGGGCATTTTTTTATTTTGAGGGTCTTTGTTATTTTATTAGGGGGCTTAGAGTAGGTGTAATTAGTTTAAAATTGTTGTAATATTTTTCTAATGTTTGTAAATATTTTTTTATTTTTTGTAACTTAGTTCTTTTTTATTTTTGTACTTTAGTTAGTTTATTTAATTGTATTTATTTGTAGGTATTTTATTTATTTATTTATTGCTAGTGTAGTGTTAGGTTTAATTGTAACTTAGGTTAGGATTTATTTTACAGGTAATTTTGTAATTATTTTAACTAGGTAACTATTAAATAGTTATGAACTATTTAATAGCTATTGTACCTGGTTAAAATAATTACAAAGTTGCCTGTAAAATAAATATTAATCCTAAAATAGCTACAATATAATTATTATTTATATTGTAGCTATATTAGGGTTTATTTTACAGGTAAGTATTTAGCTTTAAATATGAATAATTTATTTAATAAGAGTTAATTTATTTCGTTAGATTTAAATTATATTTAACTTAGGGGGGTGTTAGTGTTAGGGTTAGACTTAGCTTTAGGGGTTAAAAAATTTATTATAGTAGCGGTGAGCTCCGGTCGGCAGATTAGGGGTTAATGCTTGAAGTTAGGTGTCGGCGATGTTAGGGAGGGCAGATTAGGGGTTAATACTATTTATTATAGGGTTATTGAGGCGGGAGTGAGGCGGATTAGGGGTTAATAACTTTATTATAATAGCGGCGCGGTCCGGTCGGCAGATTAGGGGTTAATAAGTGTAGGCAGGTGGAGGCGACGTTGAGGGGGGTAGATTAGGGGTTAACAAATATAATATAGGGGTCGGCGGTGTTAGGAGCAGCAGATTAGGGGTACATAAGTATAACGTAGCTTGCGGCGGCGTGCAGACGGCATATTAGGGGTTAAAAAATTTAATTAGAGTGGCGGCGATGTGGGGGGACCTCGATTTAGGGGTACATAGGTAGTTTATGGGTGTTAGTGTACTTTAGAACACAGTAGTTAAGAGCTTTATAAACCGGCGTTATCCCAAAAGGCTCTTAACTACTGACTTTTTTCTGCGGCTGGAGTTTTGTCGTTAGATTTCTAACGCTCACTTCAGCCACGACTCTAAATACCGGCGTTAGAAAGATCCCATTGAAAACATAGGATACGCAATTGACGTAAGGGGATCTGCGGTATGGAAAAGTCGCGGCTGCAAAGTGAGCGTTAGACCCTTTCCTGACTGACTCCAAATACCAGAGGGCGGTAAAAACCAGCGTTAGGAGCCTCTAACGCTGGTTTTCACGGCTGCCGCCCAACTCTAAATCTAGCCATAAGAAACTGGCACAAGAAATAGTTAAATTAGGAATAGATAGATATGTAATCCGGTGCTGACCCTAAATACATATACATACACTGGGGGATAGGTAAGAGAACCAAAAAAGGTATAGGGTTTAAATAGCACTCATCCCTAAATAAGTATGCGTTAAAAAATTGAATTTTTGATAAAGACCAAAGTTAAAACAAGGATATACCTTGATAGAGTACCCACACTAAAACTGTACACCTAGCCCCCCTGTTTCCTGGCCGATAGCAGCTCCCTCGGCTTCAGGTGTCAGGGACTAGGGACAGTGTTAAAACCAACAAATTGTGCACAAAAATGTGCTTACTGCAAGCACAAACGCATTTCGGCTGTATTATTCAGCCTTTCTCAATGTGATCGTTCAAGCCGAGGCCCAGGTGCCACCCTCTTAAGTAGTGCATGTGTGTAAGTTCTTAGCCAATCCCTATCCTGTGTGACAAACCGCCCAGTCAATAGCCAATGTGAAGCGGTATGTAATGGGCGTAATGGCCGGTTGCGGTCTGATTGGATGTAACTACTGCTTCAAACACCAATCGTAAGCCAGCAATGTTAGAGAAGGGCTCACTGAAATATTGTGAATCAGTTTCTTGTAAATCACAAACCGTTAAGTGACATAAACATAGCAGATCGCTGTTAACGATCGGTTACTGAATTGTATGTAGACCTCTAACATTCATTGCATCATATGCACACTTCCGATTAGTCCGTTGCAATCTGAGGTTCACAACTTTTATCACATTGTGTGTCAAGCTCAAGTGTGTTCTCTACATCTTGTGTGTGCCGCAATCAAGTGGCTAAAAGGCTACACCAAATTACTGCAATAAAAACCACCTTGCGAATCATGCGTCAACTTTTATGTGTGATCCCGATGTGGAGGCTTACTAACATATTGTCATATGGTTCATAAGAACCTGACTCTCGCTATGTTAATCTTGTTCAGTGTCCGTTGCGTTAGCACGCTGTGTGTTACATTTGGGCTCACCTTCAATTGTCATATATTTGCCGTCGATAACAGTTGGATGATTGATATGAGATCCTGTCTCCAAACACATTTTACAATCACTCTCATTGGTCACCATATCTTAATAGGATTTATATGAACATTAAGGTGTTTATATTAGCCCAATATGTGATAGCAAAAAGTATTGTATGGGCAGTGTATTCACTTATAAGCAGTTATGTCATATCCATTTAGTTCATAGTTTGTATTTCTTTCAAAAAGTATAATATGACATATTTTTCTGCTCAAATGAACTCCAGGGTCGTTACTCACAAAATGAAATTACACAGGGCACTGTGTAAGTTACGTATATTGCACCCTATGTGATCACATTGATTATTAACCCATGTGAGTACACTACTTGGAACACTTGTAAGTGGTAGCTATAAAAATGCATCTCCACATTAATATTTTTTGTATTTCATGCAAGTTGATATTTCATGCAAGTTAATATTACAAATGTTAAAGCTCAATAGTATCCTATAGTTAAGAGTGTGGTGTGTTATGCATTACTATGCCATTGATTCATTATATGAACCTGATATTCATAATCTATACTCTAATCTTCTGGCTTGAGCCTAGTTAGGCAAGTCTCATGGTAGAGTGTTGCTCATTTTATTGCATTAGTATGAAAATACATATGCATTAATTATGAAAACATTATGTATAATTTATGGTATATGGTATATACCTGAGGTTAGTGATGTGTATGGGAGTCAATAAAAGTTAGAATCCAATTTTAGCTAGCATAGGAAATGGCAACAGGAACCTATTAAAAATAGCACTACGGGCGGCACTTCAGACAATGAGCTGTCATTGTGTTTTGATTCAAAGATAAATATTGATAAATATAAGGATAGAGCCCCTATGTGATTAAGACTTCTAAATATTATCAAACATTTATTCCTTGATATTTGCAACCTAAAATGTTGCCTATCATAGATAACACAAATTAAATCATTATCAGAGACTCACTCAATTCTGATTTATTTACTTATATTAAAGGAATACCCAATAATTATTAGCTTCATTCATTCCGTGTGGCATGACTGAATTTAGTGTAAATATCCAGCCTGTTTCCTTTTGTAACAGAACATTTTCGGTGTTACCACCTCTAATACCTGGTTTAACTCT
Source organism: Bombina bombina (assembly GCF_027579735.1). NCBI lineage: Eukaryota > Metazoa > Chordata > Amphibia > Anura > Bombinatoridae > Bombina > Bombina bombina. The sequence goes on along the minus strand of NC_069505.1, from coordinate 534,550,598 downwards.
TTCAATGCCCCAATATGTGTTTTGATTTTCCACTTTTTGCTCATAAATTGGCAGGTTTTACAATGACCACAGGGTGTGGAGCCTTGATAGATTGGTTTTTTATTCCTGTTTCTGTCAAAGTGACTTTGTGATAAGCTGTCATTAATATTCCTGGCACGCCTAAAGGTGAAAGATGGCTTGTCAGGTAGTAATCCCTTTAAACTTTCATCACTTTGAAGAATATGCCAGTGTCTTTTCACTATTGAGCTTACATGTTCACTTTGATTGCTATAAGTATAAATAAATCTTAGAGTGTTTTCCTCTGATACACATTTTTTGTTTTTAGGTATAAGAAGATCAGACCTATCTTTGTTTAGGGCTTTTTGATATGCCCTTGCTAACAGTTTGTTTGAGTAGCCCCGTTGGAGGAGTATATCACGTAGTTCTGATGCTGCCTTTTTGAAATAATTTATATCTGTACAGTTTCTCCTTATTCTAAGGTATTCACCGTATGGGAGGCTATTAATTGTGGAAGGATGGTGATTGCTCTGTGCATGTAAGATATTATTAGTAGCAGTTGCTTTCCTATATGTGTCCGTTACTAATCTATCATTACTTTTTGAGATTGTCAGATCCAGGAATTCAACTTTATTATAACTTACACTGTGTGTTAAATATAATCCAAAGGGATTAGTGTTAAGTAGTTTAATTAATTCTTCCCAAATTTCTAACGGGCCTTCCCATATCAGGAGAATGTCATCTATATACCTGGACCAGTGGGAGATGAATTTGGTGTACTGGTTCATGTGATTATTGAACACTATCATCTCTTCCCACCAGCCCAGGTATATATTGGCATATGTGGGCACGCAGGATGTGCCCATTGCGGTGCCACAAATCTGTAAGAAAAACTTATCATCAAACACAAAATAGTTATGTGTAAGCACAAATTTTAATAATTTGAGGATAAATTCTTTTGTGTAGTAGATCCATATTGGTGTCCTTTTCCAAGAAATGAGCTACAGCTTTAATGCCCCAGTCGGTTTTAATGCTTGTATAGAGGGAATCTACATCACATGTTATTAAGATAGACTGTTCTGTTATGGAAATATTTTGCATCTTATTTAAGATGTGCATTGTGTCTCTGGTATGTGACGGTAGGGCGTCTACAATTTTCCTTAGTCTCGCGTCAACATATCTGCTGGCTCATTCTGTAAGTGATCCTAGCCCTGACACTATTGGTCTCCCAGGAGGATAAGAAATATTTTTTTATGGATCTTAGGCAGTAAATACATAGTGGCTACTTTAGGATTAGTAACTGTTAGATATTTGTACTCTTTTTGGTCAATAATATTATCTTTGAAAGCTGTGTCAATAAGTTTCTTATACATTTCAAAAAAATTCTCTGTGGGGTTCCCTAAGAGTTTTTTATAATTAGAGTGATTGGACAGTTGTTTCATGGCTTCTGAGATGTACATTGTATTTGGCCATACCACTACATTGCCCCCCTTATCACTATTTTTTATTTGGACATCTGTCCATTGTATAATTTCACTCATAGCATCACTTTCTGCTTTGGTCATGTTTCTCAGGCACCTTACATCCTCATACAGGGATATTATGTCTTGACAGACTAAATTTAAAAATGTGACTGCTTGAGGGGATATAGTGCTTGGGGGGACAAATTGTGACTTTGTTTTTAAAATATCACGCCAATCTTCATGCTGGTTGGAGCTCCGGTTACAAGTGAACGGCAACTACAATTCAGAGTTGCATACAGCAATCACGTCATAGAGAGTCGACATACACAAGGAGCTATGCATCGTCAAGCACAGAGCGCTCAGAGCCGCATGAGTGGCGTCCCGGAAGTGTTCGGGGAGGTAACTGAGTGCCGAGGAGATGGCGGTTGTTCAAACACAACACACACTGGAGGTAAAGACGGATCCGTAGCGAACTGGCCTGGGACCAGAACTACCAGTTTATGGTAAGAATCGCTTATGTCTAAAAGGACCGCTTTATGAAGACAAATATTATGTGTTGTAGTAACTTGAACATTTACTATCTCTCAGTAAACGGAACTCTAAGAGACTGACATAATTGGTTTACAGAAAGCCTTGAGACCACGAGCAGGGGCATTGTTTGTTTTATGATCAACTAATCAACATTTCATTAGTAGTTATATCGTTATCTTCAAGTAAAGATATTAAGTCATTTAGGGCTGTTCTGTCTATTGTGTCAATGGTAGACAGATTATCAGGTTCATTAGTATTAGAGAAATATTTCTTGAGTAACACCTTTCTTACAAATAAATGTGTGTCTTTGATTGCCTCGAACTTATCGATGCGGTTGGAGGGTACAAAAGATAAACCTTTTTTGAGCGCTGATATATGAACAGGGGTTAGTGTTTTGTCAGAAAGATTGATGATATTGAGATTATCATCTCTATTAATATCATCTATTTCTGTTTGTGTGGTTGACTCTTGTGGTGCTGTTGTTTCTGATTGAACCGAACATGTCGTCTGGTTTGGGGATACCTTGCCTCGCCCTCTGCAGGTTTTCCGCCTAAAGGGATGTGTTTGATATTTATGTGTGGTTTGGTTGCTTAGTGAGTATTGATCTGGTAGCTATTTCATTGTCTGATGTTTCAGCATCACCAGATTCATATTCTATGTCTGTACCCTCTGAGTCAGAGATTAAATTAACACTTTTTTTCCAGGAGTATACTTTCCCTTGAGAGTAATCATTTAAATCTCTATCAATCTTTTTTTTCTTTTTCTCAGACACAAACTTAGCAAACCTTTCCACATCAGTTTTAATTTTATTGTATGATTTCTGAAAATCATCCCTGGTTTCATACACTTTCAGACTGTCACTTAGCTTATTAATTTCAAGTGTTACAGAATTCAGTTTATCTGTTTCATGTTCTATGAGATAGCTAATCAATTTTAATGAACAGTCAGTTAGGGCTTGTTCATATTTCGTCATCAGTTCAGGTTTAAGGTTGTAAAAAGAGGGAAACATTTTCAGGCGTAGGCCCCTGGGTATGATACTATTCTTTTGATAAAAGTCATACATACCCAGGTTCCACTGGCCTCTAATTTGTTTTTTTCTAATCTTTTTAAGACCTTTTAATGATTGTGACCACTCTCCCACAACTTCCCCTTCTACAGAGTTTTTATTTTTAAGATCAGATGTAAGTTTGTAAATGTCATCTGACCATCTTTGCATTTCAGCGCTTAAATCAAAGGAAGCCATATTAATAACTGTGCTCTAGTTTCAAATAGAAAAAGAAGTAGTTAAAGCTACTTCAAAAAAGTTATAAGTTAGTTTACAAATTAAGAAACTGGCACTAGAAATAGTTATATTAGGAATAGATAGATACTGTATGTAATCCGGTGCTGACCCTAAATATATATACATACACTGGGGGATAGGTAAGAGAACCAAAAAAGGTATAGGGTTTAAATAGCACTCATCCCTAAATAAGTATGCGTTAAAAAATTGAATTTTTAATAAAGACCAAAGTTAAAACAAGGATATACCTTGATAGAGTACCCACACTAAAACTGTACACCTAGCCCCCCTGTTTCCTGGCCGATAGCAGCTCCCTCGGCTTCAGGTGTCAGGGACTAGGGACAGTGTTAAAACCAACAAATTGTGCACAAAAATGTGCTTACTGCAAGCACAAACGCGTTTCGGCTGTATTATTCAGCCTTTCTCAATGTGATAGTTCAAGCCGAGGCCCAGGTGCCACCCTCTTAAGTAGTGCATGTGTGTAAGTTCTTAGCCAATCCCTATCCTGTGTGACAAACCGCCCAGTCAATAGCCAATGTGAAGCGGTATGTAATGGGCGTAATGGCCGGTTGCGGTCTGATTGGATCTAACTACTGCTTCAAACACCAATCGTAAGCCAGCAATGTTAGAGAAGGGCTCGCCGAAATATTGTGAATCAGTTTCTTGTAAATCACAAACCGTTAAGTGACATAAACATAGCAGATCGCTGTTAACGATCGGTTTCTGAATTGTTCTATGTTCTATGTCTTGTATTATGAATTTTTGAGTGCTGTTTACCCTTGTACCTATATATATATATATATATATATATAAATATAATAATATACCATAAAAAGAAAGGACTAATGCAGATTTATAACAAAAGCCAAAGTGTGACACAGGCTGCACCAAAAATATATACTAGAGAGATAGAGAGATAGAGAGTATATGATTGTGTATGTAAATAAATATGAGTGTGTATGTTTTTATAATAATTATTATAATTTTATTAATGTTATAGTATAACATTTTTAATAAACTAAATAATAGTAATATATGTGTGTTTGTGCATATCCTTGTGAGCGTATATATGCATGTGTATGTTTGTGTGTGCTTGCATCGTGGGTATGCTGTTGCACCATTGAGTTACCTTTTTTTATAGGGTTGAACGAAAAAAAATTCTTGCAACAGGGCCCGGTGTTCATTAGGTCTGCCACTGGGTATACATCAGTATTCTCCTAAAACTTTGGGGCTTGGTTAGGAGTCTGAAAATCAGCACAATGTTATTTAAAAATAACCAAAACTATACTTTTTTAGCTGTATGGGCTATATAAATGGATCATCTACAAAACATTTATGCAAAGAAAAATCTAGTGTATAATGTCCCTTTAAGCAGGGGCTTCATAATACTGGTAAGATTTCTTACACAATCTCAAAAGCTCAGAGAAAGTTGTATAATCTTGCCCTATAAGTTTAGTCCCAGCGAGAGGAAAAACACAAAGGTAAAGTACAGCTCAGGATCTACACTGCATTACTGGTCCAGAACAGGACACAACTAATGAGCAAATAAAGAGAAGCACCAATCACATACCAATACTGGCAGGCAGTTCTCTACTATCCGACCTCCAGATGTTAAAATGCCTGAGGCTTTCACTTGGGCACTACTATTTTACTTTCAACTTGTAATCTGAGTGGATAAATAAACCTATTTGTTAGACTACATTGTGATAATAATATAACACCAATATTCAGCTTGTTAATATTGCATTTTGGGGTTGGGTTTATTATATTTTGTAGCTGTTTTAACTCTAGGAAATGCCGTGGGGACTCTTCGAAAGCATTTTTGCATATTATCTAAATACTTCATTTTGTTTATAGATTAAAGTTATGAAATGTATGTAAATAAAGGTTATGTTTCTCTTCCTCATAATGTCTGTACTATTGTCTAATACATTTGTATTTGTTATGTGACTCAGACATTCTGAGGTGGCGGACTGCAGTAATCCCGATCTACAGCGAGTCATGTCCGCCCACCATATAATAAATCGGCCCTATAGTATTAAATCTTGCAACACATGTAATCCACAGCTCAGTCTGGTATTTCTTGTCTATTTAAAGTGACTATAAAGTCAAAATATCATTTTTATAACTTAAATAGAGCATGCAATTTTAAGCAACTTTCCAATGTACTTGTTATCAAACTTACTTTATTCTATTAACATCCTTTGTTGAAAAGCATAACTATGTTGGCTCTCGAGCAGCAAACCACATATATGCCACAATGCATATAGGTCACTTGTCATTGGCTCACCAGATAGTAACATAGTAACATAGTAACATAGTAGATAAGGTTGAAAAAAGACTGAAGTCCATCGAGTTCAACCTATACAAATCTAAAATACTTACAAAAAGCTCCAGTTAAGCTTAAATAACCCCATTAAAATGTGACCCATTTAATACTAGCAATCATATCCATGAATTTTGTTTATATACAGAAATTTATCCAGACTATTTTTAAATGTATCTATGGTATTGGCATTCACTACCTCCTTTGGTAATGAGTTCCACAATTTTATTGCTCTTACAGTGAAAAAACGTTTCCGTTGCAGGAGATTAAATCTCCTTTCCTCCAACCTTAAATTATGACCTCTTGTCAGAACCAATTTTCTTGGAATAAAAAGAGCTTCTGCCATCTCTGTATATGGGCCTTGAATATATTTATATAAAGTAATCATGTCACCTCTCAAGCGCCTTTTTTCTAAAGAGAACAGACCCAGTTTGGCTAGCCTCTCCTCATAGGTTAATTTCTCCAATCCCCTTATTAGCTTTGTGGCCCTTCTCTGAACTTTTTCTAGTTCTGCAATATCTTTTTTAGCAATCGGTCCCCAGAACTGCACTCCAAACTCAATAGATGTGCTCAGCTAGCTCCCAGTAGTGCATTGCTGCTTCTGAGTCTACACAGTTTTACACTTTAAACAAGGATACAAAGAAAACAAAGCAAATTTGTAAGCAGAATTTAATTGGGAAGCTGTTTAAATTGCATGGTCTATCTGAATCATAAAGGAATCATTTAGACTCTGCTTTTCATTTAAATTACATCCATTGAAGACAAATAGTAATTGGGATGATATTAACTATAAAGTCATAAATGATTCAGACAAACCACACACAAGTCAGGAACACTCAGTGACAGATCTCTCTGTAATCTTTAAGCATCACTAGATACAGAAGGTAAGTGGTCTTCAAGCATTACTGTTTGATGATAGAAAAGAGTTTATTGCTGTGCAGGAGAGAGACAAAGGAAGAGATAGGGAGGTAGAAAAACAGAACTATAAAAAATAAGAAAATCTATAGTCTGGAATTAAGGTTTTAACAGGGAAGAATGTCTGTATCTATCTAACTATCTATCTATCTATCTATCTAACTATCTATCTATCTATCTAAATCTATCTGTTAATATCTATCTATTTCTCTATCTAAATCTGTTTATCTCTATCTATCTATCTATCTATCTATCTTATCTGTTTATCTCTCTGTCTATATCTCTCTCTATATCTATCTGAATCTTTCTTTCTATTTCTATTTATCTATATATCTATCTGTCTATAATCTATCTATCTCTATCTACCTCTCTATCTGTGTATATCTATCTGTTTATCTCTATTTATCTATCTATCCCATCTAACAGCCCTGCTTATAGCATGATATTGTAGTGTTTTCTGCGTGAATGAAATACCTGCATATTAACAGGCCCATTTATCAAGCTCCGTACGGAGCTTGAAGGGCCGTGTTTCTGGCGAGTCTTCAGACTCGCCAGAAACACAACTTATGAAGCAGCGGTCTAAAGACCGCTGCTCCATAACCCTGTCCGCCTGCTCTGAACAGGCGGACAGGAATCGCCGGACATCAACCCGATCGAATACGATCGGGTTGATTGACAGCTCCCTGCTGGCGGCCGGTTGGCCGCGAGTCAGCAGGGGGCGGCGTTGCACCAGCAGCTCTTGTGAGCTGCTGGTGCAATGTTAAATGCGGAGAGCGTATTGCTCTCCGCATTTAGCGAGGTCTTGCGGACCTGATCCGCAGTGTCGGATCAGGTCCGCAAGCCCTTTGATAAATGGGCCTGTAAATGTTTCTTGCGTGTAAGAATAAATCAAACCCTTATTTCAGGAAAACCCACCCTTTCTAATTAATGCTACATACTGTCAATAATTTTGCTTCATCCATCTTATTAACTCTCTCTTAAACATCAGCATCATTTTGCTTTAATTGACAATAATCTATGTATCAATCAATCCGTCTTTTTCTATCTATCTTATTTTTTTTATTTTTTTTTATTTACAAAATAACGTAGCATAGGTGTAAAACCTAGTACATTACCTCTTGTAGCTTGTTCCATTCACCAAAAAAAAAACAATATACAAAAAAATCAATCTTTCTAAATAACAATCATTTCTAAATAACAATGATACATAACTTTCATGATTCAGACAGGGCATGCAATTTTAAACAACTTACCAATTTACTTTTATCATCAAATTTGCTTTGTTCCCTTGGTGGTATTTTTGAAAAGCTAAACCTAGGTAGGCTCAAACTGATATCTAAACCGTTGAAAACCGCCTCTTGAAAGTTTAGACAGTTAGACAGTACTAGTTCATGTGTGTCATATAGATAACATTGTGCATCCTCCCGTGGAGTTATTTAGGAGTCTGCAATGATTGGCTAAACTGCATGTCTGTCAAAAGCACTGAGATAAGGGGCAGTCTGCAGAGGCTTAGATATATATTTATATAACTGTGTTGGTTATGCAAAACTGGGCAATGGGTAATAAAGGAATTATCTATCTTTTTAAACAATAAAAATGCTGGTGTAGACTGTCCCTTTAACTTCAATAACAAAGAGATAATCTCCTCAAATTGCTAAAATATGAGCAACCACTCTAGAAAAAAAAAGATCTTTGAAAGCAATCCCAATAAAATAAACTTTTCGGTACTGAGCTTTGGCGCGCGCAAGCATTTGTACTGTGTAAGAGAGCATTAACTTGTATTATAATTAGTGATGTTGCGAACAGTTCGCTGGAGAACAGTTCCCGGCGATCATAGCTTGTTCGCGTTCGCCGCGGCACATTTCAGCCAATCAGCAGCAGACACTCCCTCCCAGACCCTCCCAGCTCCTGGGCAGCAGCCATTTTAGATTCATTCTGATCCTGCATTCTTAGTGAGAGGAGGGATAGTGCTGCTGCTGCTGCTGATGATGATGATGATGATGATGATGATGATTTTATAGGGAAATTGATAGCTAGGCTAGTGTATTCAGTGTCCACTACAGTCCTGAAGGACTCATCTGATCTCTGCTGTAAGGAAAGCACCCCAAAAATCATATTTGTTATAACAGTAGTGTAAATATTTAAAAAAAAAACTTTTTTGACTGTGAAACATCAGTCTGCTAGTGTAATCTAATTGCAGTTGCCTGCCTGCCTGCCAGCGTGTGTGCCAGGCCCACTTGCCAACTAGTGCCACCAATCATATTTGTTGTAACAGTAGTGTAAATATTTAAAAAAAAACTTTTTTGACTGTGAAACAACAGTCTGCTAGTGTAATCTAATTTCATTTGCCTGCCTGCCAGCGTGTGTGCCAGGCCCACTTGCCAACTAGTAACACCAATCATATTTGTTGTAACAGTAGTGTAAATATTTAAAAAAAAAACTTTTTTGACTGTGAAACATCCGTCTGCTAGTGTAATCTTATTGCAGTTGCCTGCCTGCCAGCGTGTGTGCCAGGCCCACTTGCCAAGTTCTCATATTTGTTGTAACAGTAGTGTAAATATTTTTTTAAAAAACCTTTTTGACTGTGAAACATCAGTCTGCTAGTGTAATCTAATTGCAGTTGCCTGCCTGCCAGCGTGTGTGCCAGGCCCACTTGCCAACTAGTGCCAGCAATCATATTTGTTATAACAGTAGTGTAAATATTTTTTTAAAAAAACTTTTTTGACTGTGAAACATCAGTCTGCTAGTGTAATCTAATTGCAGTTGCCTGCCTGCCAGCGTGTGTGCCAGGCCCACTTGCCAAGTTAGTGGCACCACTCATATTTGTTGTAACAATAGTGTAAATATTTAATAAAAAAACTTTTTTGACTGTGAAACATCAGCCTGCTATTGTAATCTAATTGCAGTTGCCTGCCTGCCAGTCTGTGTGCCTGGCCCACTTGCCACCAAGTTAGTGGCACCACTCATATTTGTTGTAACAGTAGTGTAAATATTTAAAAAAAAAAAAATTTTGACTGTGAAACATCAGTCTGCTAGTGTAATCTAATTGCAGTTGCCTGCCTGCCAGCGTGTGTGCCAGGCCCACTTGCCAACTAGTGCCACCAATCATATTTGTTATAACAGTAGTGTAAATATTTTAAAAAAAACTTTTTTGACTGTGAAACATCAGTCTGCTAGTGTAATCTAATTGCAGTTGCCTGCCTGCCAGCGTGTGTGCCAGGCCCACTTGCCAAGTTAGTGGCACCACTCATATTTGTTGTAACAGTAGTGTAAATATTTTTAAAAAAAACTTTTTTGACTGTGAAACATCAGTCTGCTAGTGTAATCTAATTGCAGTTGCCTGCCTGCCAGCATGTGTGCCAGGCCCACTTGCCAAGTTAGTGGCACCACTCATATTTGTTGTAACAATAGTGTAAATATTTAATAAAAAAACTTTTTTGACTGTGAAACATCAGTCTGCTATTGTAATCTAATTGCAGTTGCCTACCTGCCAGTGTGTGTGCCAGGCCCACTTGCCACCAAGTTAGTGGCACCACTCATATTTGTTGTAACAGTAGTGTAAATATTTAAAAAAAAATCTTTTTTGACTGTGAAACATCAGTCTGCTAGTGTAATCTAATTGCAGTTGCCTGCCTGCCAGCGTGTGTGCCAGGCCCACTTGCCAACTAGTGCCACCAATCATATTTGTTATAACAGTAGTGTAAATATTTTAAAAAAAACTTTTTTGACTGTGAAACATCAGTCTGCTATTGTAATCTAATTGCAGTTGCCTGCCTGCCAGCGTGTGTGCCAGGCCCACTTGCCAAGTTAGTGGCACCACTCATATTTGTTGTAACAGTAGTGTAAATATTTTAAAAAAACTTTTTTGACTGTGAAACATCAGTCTGCTAGTGTAATCTAATTGCAGTTGCCTGCCTGCCAGCGTGTGTGCCAGGCCCACTTGCCAAGTTAGTGGCACCACTCATATTTGTTGTAACAGTAGTGTAAATATTTTTTTAAAAACTTTTTTGACTGTGAAACATCAATCTGCTAGTGTAATCTAATTGCAGTTGCCTGCCTGCCAGCGTGTATGCCAGGCCCACTTGCCAAGTTAGTGGCACCACTCATATTTGTTGTAACAGTAGTGTAAATATTTAATAAAAAAACTTTTTTGACTGTGAAACATCAGTCTGCTATTGTAATCTAATTGCAGTTGCCTGTCTGCCAGCGTGTGTGTGCCAGGCCCACTTGCCACCAAGTTAGTGGCACCACTCATATTTGTTGTAACAGTAGTGTAAATATTTTAAAAAAATACTTTTTTGACTGTGAAACATCAGTCTGCTAGTGTAATCTAATTGCAGTTGCCTGCCTACCAGCGTGTGTGCCAGGCCCACTTGCCAAGTTAGTGGCACCACTCATATTTGTTGTAACAGTAGTGTAAATATTTAATAAAAAACTTTTTTGACTGTGAAACATCAGTCTGCTATTGTAATCTAATTGCAGTTGCCTGCCTGCCTGCCAGCGTGTGTGCCAGGCCCACTTGCCAAGTTAGTGGCACCATTCATATTTGTTGTAACAGTAGTGTAAATATTTAAAAAAAAAACTTTTTTGACTGAAACATCAGTCTGCTAGTGTAATCTAATTGCAGTTGCCTGCCTGCCAGCGTGTGTGCCAGGCCCACTTGCCAACTAGTGCCACCAATCATATTTGTTATAACAGTAGTGTAAATATTTAATAAAAAAACTTTTTTGACTGTGAAACATCAGTCTGCTATTGTAATCTAATTGCAGTTGCCTACCTGCCAGTGTGTGTGCCAGGCCCACTTGCCACCAAGTTAGTGGCACCACTCATATTTGTTGTAACAGTAGTGTAAATATTTAAAAAAAAATCTTTTTTGACTGTGAAACATCAGTCTGCTAGTGTAATCTAATTGCAGTTGCCTGCCTGCCAGCGTGTGTGCCAGGCCCACTTGCCAACTAGTGCCACCAATCATATTTGTTATAACAGTAGTGTAAATATTTAAAAAAAAAACTTTTTTGACTGTGAAACATCAGTCTGCTATTGTAATCTAATTGCAGTTGCCTGCCTGCCAGCGTGTGTGCCAGGCCCACTTGCCAAGTTAGTGGCACCACTCATATTTGTTGTAACAGTAGTGTAAATATTTTAAAAAAACTTTTTTGACTGTGAAACATCAGTCTGCTAGTGTAATCTAATTGCAGTTGCCTGCCTGCCAGCGTGTATGCCAGGCCCACTTGCCAAGTTAGTGGCACCACTCATATTTGTTGTAACAGTAGTGTAAATATTTAATAAAAAAACTTTTTTGACTGTGAAACATCAGTCTGCTATTGTAATCTAATTGCAGTTGCCTGCCTACCAGCGTGTGTGCCAGGCCCACTTGCCAAGTTAGTGGCACCACTCATATTTGTTGTAACAGTAGTGTAAATATTTAATAAAAAACTTTTTTGACTGTGAAACATCAGTCTGCTATTGTAATCTAATTGCAGTTGCCTGCCTGCCTGCCAGCGTGTGTGCCAGGCCCACTTGCCAAGTTAGTGGCACCATTCATATTTGTTGTAACAGTAGTGTAAATATTTAAAAAAAAAACTTTTTTGACTGAAACATCAGTCTGCTAGTGTAATCTAATTGCAGTTGCCTGCCTGCCAGCGTGTGTGCCAGGCCCACTTGCCAACTAGTGCCACCAATCATATTTGTTATAACAGTAGTGTAAATATTTAATAAAAAAACTTTTTTGACTGTGAAACATCAGTCTGCTATTGTAATCTAATTGCAGTTGCCTACCTGCCAGTGTGTGTGCCAGGCCCACTTGCCACCAAGTTAGTGGCACCACTCATATTTGTTGTAACAGTAGTGTAAATATTTAAAAAAAAATCTTTTTTGACTGTGAAACATCAGTCTGCTAGTGTAATCTAATTGCAGTTGCCTGCCTGCCAGCGTGTGTGCCAGGCCCACTTGCCAACTAGTGCCACCAATCATATTTGTTATAACAGTAGTGTAAATATTTTAAAAAAAACTTTTTTGACTGTGAAACATCAGTCTGCTATTGTAATCTAATTGCAGTTGCCTGCCTGCCAGCGTGTGTGCCAGGCCCACTTGCCAAGTTAGTGGCACCACTCATATTTGTTGTAACAGTAGTGTAAATATTTTAAAAAAACTTTTTTGACTGTGAAACATCAGTCTGCTAGTGTAATCTAATTGCAGTTGCCTGCCTGCCAGCGTGTGTGCCAGGCCCACTTGCCAAGTTAGTGGCACCACTCATATTTGTTGTAACAGTAGTGTAAATATTTTTTTAAAAACTTTTTTGACTGTGAAACATCAATCTGCTAGTGTAATCTAATTGCAGTTGCCTGCCTGCCAGCGTGTATGCCAGGCCCACTTGCCAAGTTAGTGGCACCACTCATATTTGTTGTAACAGTAGTGTAAATATTTAATAAAAAAACTTTTTTGACTGTGAAACATCAGTCTGCTATTGTAATCTAATTGCAGTTGCCTGTCTGCCAGCGTGTGTGTGCCAGGCCCACTTGCCACCAAGTTAGTGGCACCACTCATATTTGTTGTAACAGTAGTGTAAATATTTTAAAAAAATACTTTTTTGACTGTGAAACATCAGTCTGCTAGTGTAATCTAATTGCAGTTGCCTGCCTACCAGCGTGTGTGCCAGGCCCACTTGCCAAGTTAGTGGCACCACTCATATTTGTTGTAACAGTAGTGTAAATATTTAATAAAAAACTTTTTTGACTGTGAAACATCAGTCTGCTATTGTAATCTAATTGCAGTTGCCTGCCTGCCTGCCAGCGTGTGTGCCAGGCCCACTTGCCAAGTTAGTGGCACCATTCATATTTGTTGTAACAGTAGTGTAAATATTTAAAAAAAAAACTTTTTTGACTGAAACATCAGTCTGCTAGTGTAATCTAATTGCAGTTGCCTGCCTGCCAGCGTGTGTGCCAGGCCCACTTGCCAACTAGTGCCACCAATCATATTTGTTATAACAGTAGTGTAAATATTTAATAAAAAAACTTTTTTGACTGTGAAACATCAGTCTGCTAGTGTAATCTAATTGCAGTTGCCTGCCTGCCAGCGTGTGTGCCAGGCCCACTTGCCAAGTTAGTGGCACCACTCATATTTGTTGTTACAGTATTGTAAATATTTAAAAAAAAAACTTTTTTGACTGTGAAACATCAGTCTGCTAGTGTAATCTTATTGCAGTTGCCTGCCTGCCAGCGCGTGTGCCAGTCCCACTTGCCAAGTTAGTGGCACCACTCATATTTGTTGTAACAGTAGTGTAAATATTTTTTTAAAAAACATTTTTGACTGTGAAACATCAGTCTGCTAGTGTAATCTAATTTCAGTTGCCAGGCCAGCCTGCCACTGCCAGCCTGTGTGTCAGGCTCACAGCATATACTGTGTCTACTTCCTCAGTGCCACCACTCATATCTGGTGTAACATTAGTGTAAAAATTTTTTAAAAAAACTTTTACATCAGTCTGCTAGTGTAATCTAATTGCAGTTGCCTGGCCCACTTGCCAACTATTGCCACCACTCATATTTGTTATAACAGTAGTGTAAATATTTAAAAAAAAAACTTTTTTGACTGTGAAACATCAGTCTGCTAGTGTAATCTAATTGCAGTTGCCTGCCTGCCAGCGTGTGTGCCAGGCCCACTTGCCAACTAGTGCCACCAATCATATTTGTTATAACAATAGTGTAAATATTTAAAAAAAAAAAAACTTTTTTGACTGTGAAAAATCAGTCTGCTTTTTTGTGTCAGGCTCACAGCGTATACTGTGCCCACTTGCCCAGTGCCACCACTCATATCTTGTTTAATAGTAGTGTAAGTGTACATTTAAAAAAAATAAACTTTTTGGATTGTGAAACATCAGTCTGCTTTTTTGTGTCAGGCTCACAGAGTATACTGTGCCCACTTGCCCAGTGGCACCACTCATATTTTGTTTAATAGTAGTGTAAGTCTACATTTACAAAAGAAATGACAGGCAGAGGCAGGCCACCCCTCAGGTGCCGTCGTGGTCGTGGTGCTGTGATTCCCTTTGGCCATAGAATAATGCCCAGTGTTAGGCCACGTACCATGAACACAAAAAGTTCTGATGAAATAGTTGACTTTATAACACAGGACACCCAATCTTCTACAGCTTCCGCTCGTAAACCTTGACGCACCATCCACCTCCAGCTTAGCTTCGGGCACCTCTCAAGTGACCAGTGCCACTCGCCCGCCTGCCGCCACCACCAACACTAGCACCACAGCCACTTCACTTGATCGGTCAGAGGAGTTATTGACACATCAGTTGGAAGAAATGAGTGATGCGCAACCATCATTGACAGAGAATGTAGATAACAGTGATATGTCTGCTGCTTCCTTTGTTGATTTGTCAGATACAAGTGAAGCTGTTGATGATGACGCGTCCATGGATGTCACGTGGGTGCCCGCTAGAAGAGAAGAAGAAGAGGGGGAAAATTCAGATGGGGAGACAGAGAGGAGGAGACAAGTTGGAAGCAGGGGGAGGTCATCACAAGGAGATAGTGGCACAGTCAGACAGCATGCATCGGCCCCCGGGGTCAGCCAGACAGCACGCCAATCAACGCATGCTGTTGCCACCACCAGAATGCCATCATCGCAGAGCTCAGCAGTGTGGCATTTTTTGTGTGTGTCTGCCTCTGACAACAGAGATGCCATTTGCAACCTGTGCCAAAAGAAACTGAGTCATGGGAAGTCCAACACCCACCTAGGTACAACTGCTTTGCGAAGGCACATGATCTCACATCACAAACACCGATGGGATGAACACATGAGTAGAAGCAGCACACAAACTCAAAGCCGCCATCCTCCTCCTTGTCCAGCATCTTCAGCCACGTCAACCACTGCTGTCCTCCTTGCCCCCTCTCAACCATCCGCCACTCAGTCTCTCTTCCGTAGCAGTTCCTGCTCATCTGCCCACAGTCAGGTGTCTGTCAAGGACATGTTTGAGCGTAAGAAGCCAATGTCCCAAAGTTACCCCCTTGCCCGGCATCTGACAGCTGGCTTGTCTGAACTCTTAGCCCGCCAGCTTTTAACATACAAGCTTTTGGAGTCTGAGGCGTTCAAAAAATTTGTATCTATTGGGACACCACAGTGGAAGGTACCCGGCCAAAATTACTTTTCACAAAAGGCAATCCCCAACCTGTACTCGATTGTGTGAAAGGAAGTAATGGCATGTCTGGCATACAGCGTCCATCTGACCACTGATAGCTGGTCTGCAAAGCATGGTCAGGGCAGGTATATCACCTACACTGCACATTGGTAAACCTGCTGATGGCTGACAAGCATGGAATGCGTGGCTCTGCAGAGGAGTTGGTGACTCCGCCACAACTTGCAGGCAGGCCTGCTGCTACCTCCTCTACTCCTCCTACTCCATCCTCTTCCATAACCTCTTCCTCGGCTGAGTCCTCTTCTGCTGCTGCATCTTGCTCCACATCAACGGCACCTGCCCAGCTCCCCAGGTACTATTCAACATCCCGGATACGGCAGTGTCACGCTGTCTTGGGGTTGACTTGCCTGAAAGCAGAGAGTCACACCGCACCAGCACTCCTGTCCGCCCTGAATGCACAGGTGGGTCATTGGCTGACTCTGCACCAACTGGAGATTGGCAAAGTTGTTTCTGACAATGGAAGTAATTTGGTGGTGGCATTGAAATTGGGCAAGTTGACACATGTGCCGTGCATGGCACATGTGTGTAATCTGATTGTACAACGCTTTGTGCATAAGTACCCAGCCTTACAGGATGTCCTAAAGCAGGCCAGGAAGGTGTGTGGCCATTTCAGGCGTTCCTAAATGGCCATGGCACACTTGTCAGATATCCTGCGGCGAAACAACCTGCCAGTGAGGCACTTGATTTGCGACAGCCCGTCACGGTGGAATTCAACACTCCTAATGTTTGACCGCCTTCTCCAACAAGAAAAAGCTGTTAACGAGTATTTGTATGACCGGGGTGCTAGGACAGCCTCTGGGGAGCTGGGGATTTTTTTTGCCACGATACTGGATGCTCATGCGCAATGCCTGTAGGCTCAAGCGTCCTTTTGTGGAGGTGACAAACCTAGTCAGTCGCACCGAAGGCACCATCAGCGACATCATACCATTTGTTTTCTTCCTGGAGCGTGCCCTGTGAAGAGTGCTGGATCAGGCAGTAGATGAGCGTGAAGAGGAAGAGTTGTGGTCTCCATTACCACCAGAAACAGCCTTATCAGCATTGCTTTCTGGACCAGCGGCAACGCAGGAAGAGTATTGTGAGGAAGAGGAGTCAGAGGAGGAATGTGGCTTTGAGGAGGAGGAGGAAGACCAAGCACAACAGGCATCCCAGGGTGCTCGTTGTCGTCACCTATCTGGTACCCGTGGTGTTGTACGTGGCTGGGGGGAAGAAGATACCTTCAGTGAGATCAGTGAGGACGAGGAACGGGACATGAGTAGCTCGGCATCCAACCTTGTGCAAATGGGGTCTTTCATGCTGTCGTGCCTGTTGAGGGACACTCGTATAAAAAAGCTGAAGGAGAACGAACTGTACTGGGTGTCCACGCTACTAGACCCCCGGTATAAGCATAAAGTGACTGAAATGTTACCAAATTCCTGCAAGTCGGAAAGGATGGAGCAGTTACAAAATAAATTAAAAAGTATGCTTTACACAGCGTATAAGGGTGATGTCACAGCACAACGGGAATCTAACAGGGGAAGAGATGAAAGTAATACTCCTCCTCCCACGACCATGCTGGCAAGGACAGGATGCTTTCCAGACGTGTTGTTGATGGAGGACATGCAGATCTTTTTAACTCCTATGCATTGCCACAGCCCTTCGGGATCCAGCCTCAGAGAATGACTCAACCGACAGGTAGCAGACTACCTCGCATTAACTGCGGATCTCGACACTCTGAGGAGCGATGAACCCCTTGAACACTGGGTGTGCAGGCTTGACCTGTGGCCTGAGCTATCCCAATTTGCAATCAAACTTCTGGCCTGCCCCGCTTCAAGTGTCCTGTCAGAAAGAACCTTCAGTGCAGCAGGAGAAGAGAAGTCGCCTAGGTCAAAAAAGTCTTGATTATCTCACCTTTATTAAAATGAATGAGGGATGGATCCCGAAGGGACTGACATTGGGTGATACATTAGAGTAAAAAAGGCCTGATCAGCTGCCTTGGGCTAAAAATGGTCCACACGCTGCTGTATTTTATCTTCAAATGCCGGATGACTTGCGTGACATCCGCCAACAGCTAGGGTTCAAGCCGCAATGTTTTAGGGCACTTTCTAACTGTCAAACAAATATCAATTTTTCTGGCCGCTGCTACAGCAGCGGCTGCAACAATACCTAATTTTTCAGGCATGTGTACATGCCTAATTTTTCTGGCCTCTGGTGCTGCACTGTGGCTTCAAAACCCAAACCAAAAAAAAAGACACATAACAGGGATTAAACTGCTAAGAATAGTATTACTTAACACACCACTCATATCCCCTGACAGGGGACACAGCAGTGGAAGGTACCCAGCCACAATTTCTTTGCACAAAAGGCAATCCCGGACCCCAACCTGTACTCGATTGTGCAAAAGGAAGTAACCTTACCATGGGTCCCAGACTGCACGTCTTGTAATTCTCTTTCTGGGAAATTATATATCTATCTATCTATTTATCTATCAAATCTATCTAACTATCAATCGTATCTATCAAATGTATATTGCATCTATTGATCTATGTAATTCGTATCTATCAAATGCATATTGCATCTATTGATCTATGTAATTCATATCTATCAAATGTATATTGCATCTATTGATCTATGTAATTCGTATCTATCAAATGTATATTGCATCTATTGATCTAAGTAATTCGTATCTATCAAATGTATATTGCATCTATTGATCTATGTAATTCGTATCTATCAAATGTATATTGCATCTATTGATCTATGTAATTCGTATCTATCAAATGTATATTGCATCTATTGATCTATGTAATTCGTATCTAGCAAATGTATATTGCATCTATTGATCTATGTAATTCGTATCTATCATGTGTGTAATGCATCTATTGATCTATGTAATTCGTATCTATAAAATGTATATTGCATCTATTGATCTATGTAATTTGTATCTATCAAATGTATATTGCATCTATTGATCTATGTAATTTGTATCAATCAAATGTATATTGCATCTATTGATCTATGTAATCTATGTATCTATCTATCTATCTATCTATCTATCAAATCTATCTATCTCGTGGCCGGACTGTTTTGTGACAGCCACTTGTGTTTCGGCCAAATTTGAAGTAGGAGGACCGACCAAGCATCTTTTTCCATCTCCCGGTTCCTAAAATCAATGCCATATAGACCTCCCCCGATAGGGGGAGTAACAGGTATTAAACTGCTAAGAATAGTACTACTTAACACACCACTCATATCTGGTGGCACAATAGATTGCACGCGCAGTGCCCCAAATTTGAAGCAGGAGGACCGACCAAGCATCTTTTTCCATCTCCCGGTTCCTAAAATCCATGCCATATACACGTCCCCTGGCGCCACAACTGCCTCTGGGAACCTTACCATGGGTCCCAGACTGCACGTCTTTTAATTCTCTGTCTATGAAATTATATATCTATCAAATTTTTCTCTTTATCTATCAAATCTATCTAACTATCAATCGTATCTATCAAATGTATATTGCATCTATTGATCTATGTAATTTGTATCTATCAAATGTATATTGCATCTATTGATCTATGTAATTCGTATCTATCAAATGTATATTGCATCTATTGATCTATGTAATTTGTATCTATCAAATGTATATTGCATCTATTGATCTATGTAATTTGTATCTATCAAACCTATATTGCATCTATTGAGCTATGTAATTCGTATCTATCAAATGTATATTGCATCTATTGATCTATGTAATTCGTATCTATCAAATGTATATTGCATCTATTGATCTATGTAATTTGTATCTATCAAATGTATATTGCATCTATTGATCTATGTAATTCGTATCTATCTAATGTATATTGCATCTATTGAGCTATGTAATTCGTATCTATCAAATGTATATTGCATCTATTGATCTATGTAATTCGGATCTATCAAATGTATATTGCATCTATTGATCTATGTAATTCGGATCTATCAAATGTATATTGCATCTATTGATCTATGTAAATCGTATCTATCAAATGTATATTGCATCTATTGAGCTATGTAATTCGTATCTATCAAATGTATATTGCATCTATTGATCTATGTAATTCGTATCTATCAAATGTATATTGCATCTATTGATCTATGTAATTCGTATCTATCAAATGTATATTGCATCTATTGATCTATGTAATTCGCATCTATCAAATGTATATTGCATCTATTGATCTATGTAATTCGTATCTATCAAATGTATATTGCATCTATTGATCTATGTAATTTTTATCTATCAAATGTATATTGCATCTATTGATCTATGTAATCTATGTATCTATCTATCAAATCTATCTATCTCGTGGTTGTGCAAATGGACTGTTTGCGGTTGTTTGCGGTGCGTTACACTGGAAGTTTGGTCTGTCACTGTGAAGCGGGCGTAACCCTTACACTACCTGATCGATACAACATCATACCTGATGTTTTAAAGCACGTTATTCCAAACAATTTAGGAATGTTAGGTGATTTATGCCCTTTATGGATTAAAACCAGACTCTGCATCAACTATGTAATTTTCCATGGGAGTTTTGCCATGGATCCCCCTCCGGCATGCCACAGTCCAGGTGTTAGTCCCCTTGAAACAACTTTCCATCACTATTGTGGCCAGAAAGAGTCCCTGTGGGTTTTAAAGTTTGCCTGCCTATTGAAGTCAATGGCGGTTCGCCCGGTTCGCCGGTTTGCGAAGAGTTGCGGAAGTTCGAGTCCGCCGTTTGCGAAACGAAATTTTTAGGTTTGCGACATCACTAATTATAATCTGATTGTGTAGATCACTTATTAAAGGGACATGAAACCCAACATTTTCTGTCATGATTTAGGTAGAACAAACAATTTTAAACAACTTTCCATTTTACTTCTTTTATCAAATTTGTTTCAATCTCTTGATATCATTTGTTGAATGAGCAGCAATGCACTACTGGTTTCTAACTGATCACATGGGTCAGTCAATCCCCACTTAGGTTCTTAGCTGCTCCTGTGCTTACTAGATAAACCATTCAGCAAAGGAATAAATCATAAAAGACAAATTTTGGGTTTCATATAGCATTAAGTTACCTAGTAATGGGCCGTTTCGAGACTTCTATAATTTTAGGATTATCTTTCTACCAGTTTATATAGACAGATTTGTACATTTAGTCACTTCTTTATACATTGAGCTATCAAGTAAAAATAAAATATCCTGTATATATATATATGTATTCTGATCTGGCATATTTTACTTAGCCAGTAGCACGCTTTAACCCTTTGAGTGCTTTCCCACCTGGGTGCTAAGATTTTTTAATGTTTTTTTATTTTATTTATTTTTTGAACAATTTTTTTTAACTTTTTTTTTTAATTTGTTTTTTTTCAGACCTCCAAGACTTACACTATTGGAAAGGCTAGGCGATTACCTTTCCAACAGTAGGTCTTGGCGGTCTGTAGCTGCTTAGATGCCTGAGATACAGGCTTCTAAGCAGCATGCCCCCTGCTCCTATACTTAACATTGTTAAGCATAAATAAAGTTGTGCAGTGACGTCATCACGTTATTGCACGTGACGTCACCCCGCAAAACGGGAAGCCCCGGGCGATGCCTGTCACTCTACAGGCACGATCGCCTGGGTAGGAGCGGGTGGGAGCCCCCAGATCTCCCTCAAGGTGGGAGAGTGATAGCGACGGCTCTGAGCCGCCATTAGCACCAGAGTGGGAAACTCTGTGATGGCTCAGAGCCGTCATTAGCACTCAAAGGGTTAAACCAAAATGTCTTATCTTGCAGCAGTACCAGAAACAATGTAATGCATTTGCATAGCTATAACCACATTTTATACACATAGCTTCCATATCCCTAGTAAACTTAGCCCATCAATTTGGAGGTAAATATACCATGTGAATTAATCTAATCTGAGCTTTCTGATAATATAACGCCAAAGATGTTTTGTCAGCTCTTTTAAAACTCATAGGGATAGATTAAAAGTGAGGCGCAAACGGTTTTACACAAGCGATATCGTGCTGTGGTTAACTGTTTTGCAAAACTAAAAAGTTACATAAAACTTTTAAAATACATTACAAAGTACAGTTACAATCATAAGTGAAAAAACAACGGTAACTAAAAGCGCTATACTTTAACCCTTAAAGTGAAGGTAAACTTTGGTGAATGAAAGTCCGTTTTTTTTTTTAAATACTATTTAAAACAGGGGCACTTTCATTCATCAAAGTTTACAAAGCAGCCGTTTTGTTAAAAAAAATACTCTTTTTTTCTTTTCACAGCAAGAGCAGCTTCCCCCACCTAGATATCCTCTATTCACACGTCAACCATGACTTATCCGGCTTCCTCCAATCACAGCATGGCCTCAGGCAATGACTACCCTGGGGGGAAAGCTGTGATTGGAAGAAGCCAGATTAGTCATTGCTGACGTGTGAATAGAGGATCTCTAGGTGGGGGAAGCTGCTGTAGCAGTGAAAAGAAAAAAAAACAGGCTTTCATTCACCAAAGTTTACCTTCACATTAAGGAGCTATTTGTGGGACTTGTCTCACTACCAGAACAAAGGGAAGAGGTGAACAAAGTGAAATTTACAAAAGCGCTAAAAAGTACTCAAAGGTACTGCAAAGCTAAGGGTTAAGCATCAAACAAGGCAACATGATTTAAAAAAATGAAATACAATAATAAAAAAATTTAAAAAAATACCTGACTACTGCTGTCAGTGTTACATGAATACTATTTAATAAAACTATAAAACTATAAACTTAAAAGAATTGGAGAATTATCAAACAATGCTAAAGCAATAGTAATCAGACAAACTTATATAGTGAGGACGTCTCCTCTAAAAACATGTATCCGGATATTTGTCCTGGTCACCTGAAGTATGCAATATCCAATGGGCTGAATACCACATTAAAATTGTGTATAGTCCATAAACAGATGGAAATACAATCACTTGGACTATATTCAAAAGTTACAATCATAATAACACTGTCTAATAATAATTATTAAAAAAAAAAATATTGCACAAAAATGGTATAAGATCTCAGGTGTTAGAAAAAAAAGCCGCAAACGGACTGTAACATAGAGATATATACAGATAAATTGCATACACATATATATATATATATATATATATATATATATATATATGTCCCCAACCTTATGTCTCTGCACCCCAAACCTGTAGACTGTAAGCTCTCCGGAGCAGGGCCCTCTTCCTCCTGTACTAGATTTGTTTAGTTTTGTTATGTTTTGTATTTTATCACAAATCCTTGTCATTGTATACCCCTACCCAGCGCTACGGAATTTGGCGGCGCTTTACATATAAATGATAATAAGATATGTTTAACTGTAAATAGTGCATATTCCAATGCTCTGTACATAGATATGTTCTATGTATTTATAGATATTCATATATCTATATGTATTGTATTGGGTACTTGTAAAGCATGACCCGTAAGGGTCTCAAGGCTCTGCTCATTTTATCGACCTCGGAAGGATGAAATGCTGAGTGGACCTTGCTGGGGATCGAACCTGCAACCATTGGGTTGCTACTGTGCTCAGCCACAGTGTGTGTGTGTGCGTGTATGTATATCTCCATACCTATATATAATCATCTATATATGTAGGTACAAATATATATTTAAAAAAGAACCCCAGATATTTGTAGAAATATTTATTTATAAATAATTAGAACATATTCCATTATTTAACCCTTTGAGTGCTAAGCACTTTCCCACCTGGGTGCTAAGCTTTTTTTAAGGCTTTTATTTATTTTTTTATTTTTTGAAAACATTTTTAAAATTTTTTGTTTTATTTCTTTCAGATCCCCAAGACTTACACTGTTGGAAAGGTTAGGTGATTACCTTTCCAACGGTGGATCTTGGGGGTCTGTAGCTGCTTAGATGCCTGAGATACAGGTTTCTAAGCAGCATGCCCCCTGAGCCTATACGTAACATTGTTAAGTATAAATAAAGTTGAGCGGTGACGTCATCACGTCATTGTGCGTGACGTCACTGCACATAACGTGAAGCCCTGGAGATCGGGCCTGCATAGTGACAAGAGCGGGTGGGAGCCCCCAGATCTCCCTCAAGGTGGGAGAGTGCTAGTGACGGCTATGTGCTGTCATTAGCACCAGAGTGGGAAATTCTGTGACAGCTCAGAGCCGTCATTAGCACTCAAGGGGAACATTGAAAAATGAAATAATATTTTCGTGTCAGATTTGCGCTAATGAGAATATGTCACGTTGTTTGTGCGAGAAAGTCGGTGTTAGCTTTTTTTAAAAACATTTTTTGCTCCATTGGCCTCTATAGGGGAATCTGAAAACACGATTGTGATTTTTTGATTTATGACTTTAAGTGCGATTTGTGATATCGCTAGCACAAAATACGTTTTTTTGGAACTTGTAATACAAATACAACTGGACTAGCACAAAAAGTTTAACTCCAATAGAGATTTTGTGATCGTGAAAAAGAAATATAAGTTATTAATATAAAAGAAAAAAAGAAAAAAAAGAGGGGGAGGTGAAAAAATACATAGAAAAGAAAAAAGTTAGTTAGAAAAAAGGGTACCTTATCCAGTAGCTTCCCATTGGTTAACAATTAAATCCACATAAGATCTCAAAAGGGGGGAGAGAAAAGAGGCACATAACAGTCTCAAAGTGCAATAATCTAATTTATTGTCAATACAAAATTTTCTTCATAAACCCTTAACAAAAAGATCCACCTAAAAAAATAAAATAGACTAGTGGCCAATAGAAAAATAATATAGCATGTTAGTAGTGGATTCATGAAGAAATCGTTATAGCTCTTTACTGAAGAATAACTATAACGTCACTCTATATCCTTGGAATAAGGTTGATGAACATGGATGAGAGAGAGTGACATGTTTCTCTTCTGAAATTAATGTCATACAAGTTAGAACCCTTTAAGTATAATCCACCTATAACATCTTAGACAGAGGCAGCAAGCAAACACATTGTATCCTGTATGTAAGAAGGTAGTTAATAAACTTACTGTCGGAGTCTAAAATCAACATATTGGGGTAGATTTATTAATAGTTGAGCAGGCATGATTCACTGTAGCAGCATATACTGTCAGCAATTAACATTGCACAAGCATTTCTGGTGAAATTCTTGTGCAATGCCTCCCCTGCACACTGGCGGCAAAACGGCCGCTAGCAGGGGCTGCCAATCATTCTGATCGGATTGGGATGATTTTAATGCCTGAGGAGATTACGTGTTAGCCAAGAAACGCGTTGCATAAGGGGATTACACCATTTGTTTACCCCTGCACTTGTTGGTCGTAATGACCATTTTATCTATGTTTTAATAAATTCACATGTGCTTTTAAACTAAGCCTGATTTTTCTACCGAATTGCTGAACTGCTTTTAGGAGATCCTGCTAGCATGGAAGCAGTGAGCTGAAGCACTGGAAATCTTCACCGTGTCTCTATTAGCACATCAGGGTGCTGCTACCAAATGTGAGTACCCTGTGTTTATATACCACGGTAAACAAATTTGAAGGAACTACTGATATACACATGAGGCACCCTCTTATTTGCTTATATTTGCAGAGTTTTGGACAAGTTATGGAACAGGGGCTGTCAATCATCCCAATCGGATTGGATCAGGGTCATTTCAAACCTAAAAGATGGCGGACAAGTTAAGGAGCAGCAGTCTTACGACTGCTGCTTCTTAACTTCTGTTTCAGGTGAGCCTTAAACGATGGGGCTCTGAAGCAGCATCCACTGCTTAATA
The DNA here is from genome assembly GCF_027579735.1 of Bombina bombina. NCBI lineage: Eukaryota > Metazoa > Chordata > Amphibia > Anura > Bombinatoridae > Bombina > Bombina bombina. The sequence goes on along the minus strand of NC_069505.1, from coordinate 534,525,159 downwards.
AATGGAGCCCATTGATTCACCTTCTCGGACAAGTAGCCTATGCCAGAGACATTGGCCTCTAGTTATCAAGCCGTCAACCGCAAATACGCTGGAATTCCGCAGCGTATTTGTGGTGAGGCTGATTCGCCTTAGTTATCAACCCCTACTGCCCGGCAAAAGTAGAATATAGTGACGTAAGCTTCGATCTGCCGGACTCAGTCCGACACAGATCGATGCTTACGTCACTACAGATGTTCCGAACCCAAGTTCGGCACAATCTGACTACTTTTGGTAGTTATTAAACTACTAGCAGGTACGCTCACCACTATTCCGGCCCAGCGTACCTGGATTTCAATCCGCAACCCTGGAGGCGGCGGATCCCATATGAATCAATGGGAGTCTGACCATAGCGAAAGCTCATGTTCCCTGCTGCCCGATATCCCATTGATACCTATGGGAAACGTCTGCACCTAACACCCTAACATGTACCCCGAGTCTAAACACCCCTAATCTGCCCCCCCCTACACCGCCGCAACTAAATAAATTTATTACCCTCTAAACCGCCGCTCCCTGACCTGCCACCACCTACCTACCCTGCTCCCCCTATACCGCCGCCACCTATATTAAAATTATTAACCCCTAAACCTAAGTCTAACACTAACCCTAACCCCCCTAATTAAATATTATTAAATATTATTTTAATAAATCTAAATAAAAATTACTATTATTAACTAAATTATTCCTATTTAAAATTATATACTTACCTATAAAATAAAACCTAATATAGCTTCAATATATCTAATAACTATATTTCAGCTATTTTAGGATTTATTTTTATTTTACAGGCAACTTTGTATTTATTTTAACTAGGTACAATAGCTATTAAATAGTTATTAACTATTTAATTGCTACCTAGTTAAAATACTTACAAAATTACCTGTAAAATAAATCCTAACCTAAGTTACAATTAAACCTAACACTACACTATCATTAAATTAATTAAATAAATTACCTACAATTACCTACAATTAAATTAAATAAACTAAACTATAGTACAAAAAAACAAACACTAAATTACAGAAAATAAAAAAGAATTACAAGAAGTTTAATCTAATTACACCTAATCTAAGCCCCCTAATAAAATAATAAAGCCCTCCCCCCAAAAAAATGCCCTACCCTATTCTAAATTACCAAGTAACCAGCTCTTTTACCAGCCCTTAAAGGGCTTTTTGCGGGGCATTGCCTCAAAGTAATCAGCTCTTTTACCTGTAAAAAAAAATACAAACCCCCCCCAACATTAAAACCCACCACCCACATACCCCTACTCTAACCCACCCAAACCCCCCTTAAATAAACCTAACACTAACCCCCTGAAGATCTCCCTACCTTGAGTCGTCTTCACCCAGCCGGGCCGAAGTCTTCATCCAATGGGGCAGAAGAGGACATCCAGACCGGCAGAAGTCTTCATCCTATCCGGGCAGAAGAGGACATCCGGACCGGCAGACATCTTCATCCAAGCATCATCCAAGATTGCGTTCCTCGAATTCCGTCATTTAAAGGACTAGGCATTCGTCGTTAGTCCGTCGGCCAGGAGGGATGCTCCGCGCCGGAGGTCTTGAAGATGGAGCTGCTCCTCGTCAGATGGATGAAGATAGAAGATGCCGCTTGGATGAAGATGTCTGCTGGTCCAGATGTCCTCTTCTGCCCGGATAGGATGAAGACTTCTGCCGGTCCGGATGTCCTCTTCTGCCTGGATAGGATGAAGACTTCTGCCGGTCTTGATGTCCTCTTCTGCCCCATCAGATGAAGACTTCGGCCCGGCTGGGTGAAGATGACTCAAGGTAGGGAGATCTTCAGGGGGTTAGTGTTAGGTTTATTTAAGGGGGGTTTGAGTGGGTTAGAGTAGGGGTATGTGGGTGGTGGGTTTTAATGTTGGGGGGGGTTTGTATTTTTTTTTTTACAGGTAAAAGAGCTGATTACTTTGGGGCAATGCCCCGCAAAAAGCCCTTTTAAGGGCTGGTAAAAGAGCTGGTTACTTGGTAATTTTGAATAGGGTAGGGCATTTTTTTTTGGGGGGGGGGCTTTATTATTTTATTAGGGGGCTTAGATTAGGTGTAATTAGTTTAATGTTCTTGTAATATTTTTTTATTTTCTGTAATTTAGTGTTTGGTTTTTTTGTACTATAGTTTAGTTTATTTAATTTAATTGTAGGTAATTGTATGTAATTTATTTAATTTATTTAATGATAGTGTAGTGTTAGGTATAATTGTAACTTAGGTTAGGATTTATTTTACAGGTAATTTTGTAAGTATTTTAACTAGGGAGCCATTAAATAGTTAATAACTATTTAATAACTATTGTACCTAGTTAAAATAAATACAAAGTTGCCTGTAAAATAACAATAAATCCTAAAATAGCTACAATATAATTATTAGTTATATTGTAGCTATCTTAGGGTTTATTTTACAGGTAAGTATTTAGTTTTAAATAGGAATAATTTAGTTAATAATAGTAAGTTTTATTTAGATTTATTAAAATAATATTAAAGTTAGGGGGGTGTTAGTGTTAGACTTAGGTTTAGGGGTTAATAAGTTTAATATAGGTGGCGGCGGGGTCCGGGAGCGGTGGTTTAGGGGTTAATGACTATAATGTAGATTGCGGCTGTGTAGTAGGGGGCAGGATAGGGGTTAATAACTTTAATATAGGTGGCGGTGGGCTCTGGCAGCGGCGGTTTAGGGGTTAAACAATTATTTATTTGCGGCGGGGTCAGGGATCCACAGGATAGTGGTTAATAACTGGAATATAGGTGGCGGCGGTGTAGTGGGGGGCAGGATAGGGGTTAATAACTTTAATATAGGTGGCAGTGGGCTCCGGTAGCGGCGGTTTAGGGGTTAATACATTTATTTTAGTTGCGGCGGGGTCCAGGAGCGGCGGTTTAGGGGGTAATAAGTTTATTTAGGTGCTGGGGGCTCCGGGAGCGGCGGTTTAGGGGGTAAAACAGTGTAGTTTAGTGTGGGTGCTTAGTGACAGGCTATCAAAAAAGCTGCGAAGAAGCCGATGAGCAGCGAGATCGATGACTGTCAGTTAACAACAGTCCGCTGCTCATCGCTCCGTACTTGATGCGCGGCTTCTTTTATAACAGCTTTTTTTATAACTTTGGAGAGCGTATTCAGGTCCGCGGCGGCGATGGTAGGCGAGCTTAGGCAAGCGTATTGGGCCGGCGAATGCAGGAAAATAGACGGCTTCATAACTAGAGGCCAATGGGTCTTCTTGGTGGATTATGTTGGTTCTTGAATATTTTACTTATTAAATAAAAGGTTGCCACTTTGGGATTCATGACTCATTTTTTCTTTTTCTGTTATTACTTGTTCATCAGATATTCTTGTTATCATGTTATTGTTTATTTTCTGATAACCCATCGTAGGATTGTGTAACAATCTGGTATAGCAACTTTTATCTTTTATTTGCTTATTAGCCTCTTTTAAATACATCTCCATGGTGCCATATTACAATATTTCCTCCTTTATTAGAATTCCTTATCACCACTAGTGATGTCGCGAACCTAAAAATTTGGGTTCGCGAATTGCAAACGCGAACCGGGCGAACCCCCATAGACTTCAATGGGCAGGAGAATTTTAAAACCCACAGGGACTATTTCTGGCCACAATAGTGATGGGAAAGTTGTTTCAAGGGGACTAACACCTGGACTGTGGCATGCCGGAGGGGGATCCATGGCAAAACTCCCATGGAAAATTACATAGTTGATGCAGAGTCTGGTTTTAATCCATAAAGGGCATAAATCACCTAACATTGCTAAATTGTGCTTTAAAACATCAGGTATGACATGATATGAGTGGTGGCACTGGGCAAGTGGGCACAGTATACGCTGTGAGCCTGACACAAAAAAGCAGACTGATGTTTCACAGTCCAAAAAGTTTTTATTTGTTTTTAAATGTACACTACTGTTACACCAGATATGAGTGGTGGCACTGGGCAAGTGGGCACAGTATACGCTGTGAGCCTGGCACACACGCTGGCAGGCAACTGCAATTAGATTACACAAGCAGACTGATGTTTCACAGTCAAAAAAGTTTTTTTTTTTAAATTTACACTAGTTACATAAGATATGAGTGGGGCCACTGGGCAAGTGGGCACAGTATACGCTGTGAGCCTGGCACACACGCTGGCAGGCAGGCAACTGCAATTAGATTACACTAGCAGACTGATGTTTCACAGTCAAAAAAGTTTTTTTTTTTTTTAATTTACACTACTGTTACACCAGATATGAGTGGTGGCACTGGGCAAGTGGGCCTGGCACACACGCTGGCAGGCAGGCAACTGCAATTAGATTACACAAGCAGACTGATGTTTCACAGTCAAAAAAGTTATTTTTTTTTTACATTTGCACTACTGTTACACCAGATATGAGTGGTGGCACTGGGCAAGTGGGCCTGGCACACACGCTGGCAGGCAGGCAGGCAACTGCAATTAGATTACACTAGCAGACTGATGTTTCACAGTCAAAAAAGTTTTTTTGTTTTTTTAAATTTACACTACTTTTACACCAGATATGAGTGGTGGCACTGGGCAAGTGGCTTGGCAGGCAGGCAACTGCAATTAGATTACACAGGGGAAAAAAATGATGTTCTAGCCCTAAAAAGGGCTTTTTGGGGTGCTGTCCTTACAGCAGAGATCAGATGAGTCCTTAACTGTAGTGGATACTGAATACACTAGCCTAGCTATCAATTTCCCTATTAAATCAGCAGCAGCTACACTGTCCCTCCTCTCACTAACAATGCAGCTTCCAAATGAATCTAAAATGGCTGCTGTCCAGGAGCTGGGAGGGTCTGGGAGGGAGGGTCTGCTACTGATTGGCTGGAAGGTGTCTGCAGACTGTGAGATACAGGGTCAAAGTTTACTTAATGATGACGAATAGGGGACGGATCGAACATCTCATATGTTCGCCCTCCGTGGCGAACGCGAACATGCTATGTTCGCCGGGAAGTATTCACCGGCGAACTATTCGCAACATCACTAATCACCACCTCATTCCATTCTATAATTTCCTGAAGTGCCCTTCATTCTTCAAATTATTCTCTTTAGGATATCATTTTAAAGTTGAAATATCATTGCAGACCAATTAATTCAATACCTCTAGAGAGGATTTATGTTTTTTGGTATAGATTAGGATCTTTTTTTTATTCTGCTTCTCCAATTATTATTAATTGGTGTATCGTTATCTACAATAGGCTCTCCAGGTCTTGTGTAGTTTTAAACTCATCATCACTCCATCCCCTTTGATTCTGTTCATGTGAAAAATTACCTCAAATGTATCTACGTTGCTAGATGCACAAAAAGTCAGGCCCTTGGATATAAGAGATATATGCTCTTTTGAAAGAAGTTTATCTGATAGATTTATCACTCCTTATGATTTTACTGATCTTTTACTGGATCTGAGAGAATGGGCTTGGGGGTCTCTTATGTTGTCTGCAATTGTGTTTTTGTTCTGTCTGCAATTTGTTGAAATTCCTGATGGATCTTTTGCTTGTCCCCCTCTGTGCTTCTTTCTTTGTTTTATGCCAGATCTAAAAAATATATTCTTTTATTAAGGTTGGATGTTCTAGTAATATTTAAGATATTAGGTGTGCTAGATGAGTCGGTGTCATGACACAGTGATTATTTGTACATACATCTCCTTTTTCTATCTCATTTTGTGCTACAGCTTTAAGGGGCGTTTTTTACTTTTCACAACCAGTTGCTATTTAAAGGTAAGAGCCTAATTCATTGCTTGGTAATGCATACTCTAATCACAGTCTTATTCCAGACTGCTTCATTATATTACCCAGCTTATTGCACCTACTATTCCACTGCTGTTGTATCCAGTTCTCCCTGGGACTTGCCGTGTAGACATACCTACTTTCGCTTTACCAGTATCCGGATCTTGGATATCCCTCCGCTGTGACGTCACACACCGGAGAAGGACCCGCTCTGACTTCCATCTGTTCCCGGGTTTGAGACATTGTATTCCGGACCGCTTCTAATTGTCTCTGTTTCCAGCCTGATATTAATCTACTCACAGTAAGGCTTATAGCATATCTACTTTATATTATTTTGGTACCAATTTTTTTCTCTTGTTTTGTAGCTCCGGTGCTCATATTTGTAACCGCTGCTTCTTTTGCTGCCTTACTGAAAGCTATAGAGGATTTTTACATTCACACAGCACCTATATCATTTGCAAGCTTTATGCTCCTGATATGTGTTATACAGCACATCTGCTGCCATTCCCTACTAAAGCAGCATAAAGCTTCCAACATATATCCATATATTTATATATACAAATTCTTGCTAGAATACATGAGTGCCACAGTTGGATTTTACAGCTTAACATAGCATTTCTCCTTCTTTCCAGGAACTTGCTATACTTCCTAAAAAGCGTTATTACAGTCGGTACTGGTGGAACCCCCTTTCTCTCTGTCAGTATCAGATGTATCACTATGTATGATAATTACTTTATTATGTATAGTTGGATAATTATAGAAGTTATGTTTTCTCCATAATCTTGTGGAAAGCCTTTCAAGAAAAGTTACAGCTGTTATAGCAAAAAAGGGGAGTCCAACTGTACATTAATGCCTATGGTAAACTGGTATATGGTCTAAAACTTACAAGCTCTCATAACAAACATCATTTGGAGTTCATTATTTTATTGATGCTTCTTGTGTGTATCATCACTTTTACATGGAGGATGGACCTTATTATTAACATTATCAGCTTTAAGACAACAGATATTGTACATGAAAATCTGACAGAGATGCTAGCTTGTCCAAAAAATGAAAAAGAACTGCTTATCTGGATTTGGGTCTGGCCTTTTAGGGAATGCTTCCCGTTAGTTGATTGTCAAAGACTTTACAACATCACTGGATTGACATTGACAGCAAACCGTAGTCTTTATGCTACTGCTAATGCCCTGGTTATCCATCATGTAGATATAATGTATAACAGACAGGCCTTGCCTTAATAAACCAAAACCACACTTCCAAGGTTGGGTTTGGTTTAGCAGGGAACTTTAATTGATCATTAAAAACCTGCATTTTTGGTGGGCGGAGCCAACCTCTGTGCGGGACAGATGCATTGAGATATAGCTCCTATTAAGAATATTGATAAAAGAAGTCTAGATACCCCAAAAAAACTCAAAGTTGGACTTACATTAGAGTCGGGACACAGCTAGACATAGACTAGAGTCTTGGGGAGACTTTTAAAAGTGCTTGGGTCCGGCCGGTGGGAAATATAGGTGGAGGCCTACATGTGAACTTTCAACAACCCTTACGATCGGGGGGTTGGAGTAGCACTGTTTTGATCATGGAGACCTACTTTTCTGCGCTGCAAACACTTCTTATAAATCTGAATGTGCAGATGCAAAGTAATTTTGATGACCTCAAGTACACCATTAAAGTTTCACTGGGGAGAGGATTTAGTGACACTTTTAAGATGGCGGAATGCAGAGAAAACTTATCTAACCAGATAGACGTGGAGCGGAACTTTACCCTACCCAAGAGCGACTATGATATCTCACAGGCTGTGACTTATCCTACCCTCGTAGCATTGCAGGAGAGACCCCAAATAGAACTCCTATTTAATGGCTCACAGGAAGATGCGCCCGACCTCCTGATAGTGATGTCGCAAACCTAAAATGTTGCGTTCGCGAACAGCGAACCGCCATTGACTTCAATAGGCAGGCAAATTTTAAAACCCACAGGGACTCTTTCTGGCCACAAAGTGATGGAAAAGTTGTTTCAAGGGGACTAACACCTTGACTGTGGCATGCCGGAGGGGGATCCATGGCAAAACTCCCATGGAAAATTACATAGTTGATGCAGAGTCTGTTTTTAATCCATAAAGGGCATAAATCACCTAAAATTCCTAAATTGTTTGGAATAACGTGCTTTAAAACATCAGGTATGATGTTGTATCGTTCATGGAGTGTAAGGGTTACGCCTGCTTAACAGTGACAGACCAAACTCCCCGTTTAACGCACCGCAAACAACCGCAAACAGTCCATTTGCACAACCGCAAACTCCCCATTTGCACAAGGTTGGATACCAAGCTAGCCATGTCCCGTTCCTTGTCCTAACTGATGTCACTGTGCGTGCAATCACTTCCTGGGGTAACAGAAAATGCTCCACCCACAAGATGCTCCTATTGTATTACTGCACTGAGGATGCTGCCTGTATCTGTGTGTCCTGCTCCCTGGCCGGAGAGCACAGGGGACACCAGGTCGAGCTGCTGAATGAGGCTTCTGAGAAGAAGAAAAAGAAACTGAGAAATGTTCTGCAGAAACTGACCACAAAGAGAGAGGAGACTGAGAAAAGAGTCCAGAGTCTGCAGAAGCACTGGAGAGGGGTACAAGAGAAAGCAGCTGGTGTAACAGAGAGATTCACTGCCCTGATTAGGGACATCAGGAAACAGCTGAAAGACCTAGAGAAGCGAGTCCTGAGTGAGATCACCCGGCAGCAGGAGCAGGTTTTACTCACAATCTCTGATCTGATCCAGCAGCTGGGAAAAAGAGAATGACAAGCTAACCAGGAAGATTTGTCACATTGAGGAGCTCTGCAACATGACTGACCCATTAACTGTCCTACAAGAACAGGAATCACACAAAGATGAGATGCTTGGTCGGTCCTCCTACTTCCAAGTTCCAATTTGGGGCACTGCGCGTGCAATCTAATATGCCACCAGATAGGAGTGGTGTGTCAACTAGTACTATTCTTATCAGTTTAATCCCTGTTAAGTGCCCTATCAGGGGACGTGTGTATGGCATCAATTTTAGGAACCGGGAGATGGAAAAAGATGCTTGGACACCCAGTACAGGTCGTTCTCCTTGAGCCTTGTTATACGAGGGTCCCACCCTCAACAGGCCAGACAGTTTGAAAGACCCCATATGCCATGACTTCCTTTTGCACAATTGAGTACAGGTATGGCATCGATTTTAGGAACCCGGAGATAATTTTTAGGAACCGGGAGATGGAAAAAGATGCTTGGACACCCAGTACAGGTCGTTCTCCTTCAGCCTTTATATACGAGGGTCCCCGACCCTCAACAGGCACGACAGCATGAAATACCCCATATGCCATTACTTCCTTTTGCACAATCGAGTACAGGTATGGCATCATTTTTAGGATTTGATAGGTAAATAGATAGATTTGATAGATAATTTCCCAGACAGAGAATTTTACAAGACGTGCGGTCTGGAACCCATGGTAAGGTTACTTCCTTTTGCACAATCGAGTACAGGTTGGGGATTGCCTTTTGTGCAAAGAAATTTCAGCCGTGTACCTTCCACTGCGGTGTCCCCTATCAGGGGACGTGTATATGGCATGGATTTTAGGAACCGGGAGATGGAAAAAGATGCTTGGTCGGTCCTCCTACTTCAAATTTGAGGCACTGCGCGTGCAATCTACTGTGCCACCAGATATGAGTGGTGTGTTAAGTAGTACTATTCTTAGCAGTTTAATTCCTGTTATGTGCCTTTTTTTGGTTTGGGTTTTGAAGCCACAGTTCAGCACCAGAGGCCAGAAAAATTAGGCATGTACACATGCCTGAAAAATTAGGTATGGTTGCAGCCTCTGCTGTAGCAGCGGCCAGAAAAATTGATGTTTGTTTGACAGTTAGAAAGTGCCCTAAAACATTGCGGCTTGAACCATAGCTGTTGGGGGATAAGTCACGCAAGTCATCCGGCATTCGAAGATAAAATACAGCAGCGTGTGGACCATTTTTAGCCCAAGGCAGCTCATCTCATCACGCATTTTTTACTTAAATGTATCGCCCAATGTCAGTCCCTTCGGGATCCATCCCTCATTCATTTTAATAAAGGTGAGATAATCAAGACTTTTTTGACCTAGGTGACTTCTCTTCTCAGTGACAATACCTCCTGCTGCCCTGAAGGTCCTTTCTGACAGGACACTTGAAGCGGGGCAGGCCAGAAGTTCGATTGCAAATTAGGATAGCTCAGGCCACAGGTCAAGCCTGCACACCCAGTAGTCAAGGGGTTCATCGCTCCTCAGAGTGTCGAGATCAGCAGTTAATGCGAGGTAGTCTGCTACCTGTCGGTTGAGTCGTTCTCTGAGGCTGGATCCCAAAGGGCTGTGGCGATGCATAGGAGTTAAAAAGGTCAACATGTCCTCCATCAACAACACGTTTGGAAAGCATCCTGTCCTTGCCGTCGTGGTTGTGGGAGGAGGAGTATTACTTTCATCTCTTGCCCTGTTAGATTCCCGTTGTGCTGTGACATCACCCTTATATGCTGTGTAAAGCATTCTTTTTAATTTATTTTTGAACTGCTCCATCCTTTCCGACTTGCGGGAATTCGGTAACATTTCAGTCACTTTATGCTTATACCGGGACACTATAGCGTGGACACTTAGTACAGTTCGTTCTCCTTCAGCTTTTTTATACAAGTGTCCCTCAACAGGCACTACAGCATGAAAGACCCCATTTGCACAAGGTTGGATGCCGAGCTACTCATGTCCCGTTCCTTGTCCTCACTGATCTCACTGAAGGTATCTTCTTCCCCCCAGCCACGTACAACACCACGGGTACCAGATAGGTGACAACAACGAGCACTCTGGGATGCCTGTTGTGCTTGGTCTTCCTCCTCCTCCTCAAAGCCACATTCCTCCTCTGACTCCTCTTCCTCACAATCATCTTCCTGCATTGCCGCTGGTCCAGCAAGCGATGCTGATAAGGCTGTTTCTGGTGGTGATGGAGACCACAAGTCTTCCTCTTCACGCTCATCTACGGCCTGATCCAGCACTCTTCGCAGGGCACGCTCGCGACTGACTAGGTTTGTCACCTCCTCAAAAGGACCCATGAGCCTACAGGCATTGCGCATGAGCGTCCAGTAACATGGCAAAAAAATCCCCAGCTCCCCAGAGGCTGTCCTAGCACCCCGGTCATACAAATACTCATTAACAGCTTTTTCTTGTTGGAGCAGGCGGTCGAACATTAGGAGTGTTGAATTCCAACGTGTCGGGCTGTCGCAAATCAAGCGCCTCACTGGCAGGTTGTTTCGCCGCTGGATATCTGACAAGTGCGCCATGGCCATGTAGGAATGCCTGAAATGGCCACACACCTTCCTGGCCTGCTTCAGGACGTCCTGTAAGCCTGGGTACTTATGCACAAAGCGTTGTACAATCAGATTACACACATGTGCCATGCACGGCACATGTGTCAACTTGCCCAATTTCAATGCCGCCACCAAATTACTTCCATTGTCAGAAACCACTTTGCCGATCTCCAGTTAGTGCGGAGTCAGCCAATGATCCACCTGTGCGTTCAGGGTGGACAGGAGTGCTGCTGCGGTGTGACTCTCTGCTTTCAGGCAAGTCAACCCCAAGACGGCGTGACACTGCCGTATCCGGGATGTGGAATAGTACCTGGGGAGCTGGGGGGTGCCGTTGATGTGGAGCAAGACGCAGCAGCAGAAGAGGACTCAGCCGAGGAGGTTATGGAAGAGGATGGAGTAGGAGGAGTAGAGGAGGTGGCAGCAGGCCTGCCTGCAAGTCGTGGCGGTGTCATTAACTCCTCTGCAGAGCCAGGCATTCCATGCTTGGCAGCCGTCAGCAGGTTTACCCAATGCACAGTGTAGGTGATATACCTGCCCTGACCATGCTTTGCAGACCAGCTATCAGTGGTCAGATGGACCCTTGCCCCAACACTGTGTGCCAGACATGCCATTACTTCCTTTCGCACAATCAAGTACAGGTTGGGGATTGCCTTTTGTGCAAAGAAATTTCGCCCGGGTACCTTCCACTGCGGTGTCTCAATAGCTACAAATTTTTTGAACGCCTCAGACTCCACCAGCTTGTATGGTAAAAGCTGGCGGGCTAACAGGTCAGACAAGCCAGCAGTCAGACGCTGGGCAAGGGGGTGACTTGGTGACATTGGCTTCTTACGCTCAAACATGTCATTGACAGACACCTGACTGTGGGCAGATGAGCAGGAACTGCTCCGGAAGAGAGACGGATTTGCGGATGGTTGAGAGGGGGCAAGGAGCACAGCAGTGGTTGACGTGGCTGAAGATGCTGGACCAGGAGGAGGATGGCGACTTTGAGTTTGTGTGCTGCTTCTACTCATGTGTTCATCCCATAGGCGTTTGTGATGTGAGATCATGTGCCTTCGCAAAGCAGTTGTACCTAGGTGGGTGTTGGACTTCCCACAACTCAGTTTCTTTTGGCACAGGTTGCAAATGGCATTGCTGTTGTCAGAGGCAGACACATAAAAAATGCTACACTGCGGAGCTCTGCGATGACGGCATTCTGGTGGTGGCAACAGCATGCGTTGATTGGCGTGCTGTGTGGCTGACCCTGTGTGCCGGTACATGCTGTCTGACTGTGCCACTAGCTCCTTGCGACGACCTCCCCCTGCTTCCAACTCATCTCCTCCTCCTGCTCCTCTCTGTCTCCCCATCTGAACTTTCCACCTGTTCTTCTTCTCTTCTACCGGGCACCCACGTGACATCCACGGACGCATCGTCATCATCAACCCCTTCACTTGTATCTGACAATTCAACAACGGAAGCAACAGCGGGTACAACATCATCATCACACCATGCGTCGTCCATGTCTGTAATACTGCCTGACTGAGACATATCACAGTTATCTACATCCTCTGTCAATGATGGTTGCGCATCACTCATTTCTTCACACTGAGGTGTACATAACTCCTCTGACAGATCAAGTGAGGCGGCTGTGGTGCTAGTGTCGGTGGTGGCGGCAGGCGGGCGAGTGGTAAGTTGAGAGGTGCCCGAAGCTAAGCTAGAGGAGAAGGATGGTGCGTCAAGGTTACGAGCGGAAGCTGTAGAAGATTGGGTGTCCTGTGTTATAAAGTCAACTATGTCATCAGAACTTTTTGTGTTCATGGTACGTGGCCTAACACTGGGCATTATTCTATGGCCAAAGGGAATCACAGCACCACGACCACGACGGCCCCTGCAGGTTGGCCTGCCTCTGCCTGTCATTTTTTTTTTCAATTAGTGCTACTATGCGTGCAAGCTACTGTGAGTGGGCACAGTATACGCTGTGAGCCTGACACAAAAAACCAGACTGATGTTTCACAGTCAAAATAGTTTTTTTTATTTTTAAAATGTACACTTACACTACTATTAAACAAGATAATATGAGTGGTGGCACTGGACAAGTGGGCACAGTATACGCTGTGAGCCTGACACAAAAAAGCAGACTGATGATTCACAGTCAAAATAGTTATTTTAGTTTTAAAATGTACACTTACATTACTATTACACAAGATAATATGAGTGGTGGCACTGGGCAAGTGGGCACAGTATACGCTGTGAGCCTGACACAAAAAAACAGACTGATGTTTCACAGTCAAAATAGTTTTTTTATTTTTAAATGTACACTTACACTACTATTAAACAAGATAATATGAGTGGTGGCACTGGGCAAGTGGGCACAGTATACGCTGTGAGCCTGACACAAAAAAGCAGACTGATGTTTCACAGTCAAAATAGTTATTTTAGTTTTAAAATGTACACTTACACTACTATTACACAAGATAATATGAGTGATGGCACTGGGCAAGTGGGCACATTATACACTGTGAGCCTGACACAAAAAAGCAGACTGATGTTTCACAGTCAAAATAGTTTTTTTATTTTTAAAATGTACACTTACACTACTATAAAACAAGATAATATGAGTGATGGCACTGGACCAGTGGGCACAGTATACGCTGTGAGCCTGACACAAAAAGCAGACTGATGTTTCACAGTCAAAATAGTTTTTTTATTTTTAAATGTACACTTACACTACTATTAAACAAGATAATATGAGTGGTGGCACTGGGCAAGTGGGCACAGTATACGCTGTGAGCCTGACACAAAAAAGCAGACTGATGTTTCACAGTCAAAACAGTTTTTTTATTTTTAAATGTACACTTACACTACTATTAAACAAGATAATATGAGTGGTGGCACTGGGCAAGTGGGCACAGTATACGCTGTGAGCCTGACACACACGCTGGCAGTGGCAGGCTGGCCTGGCAACTGCAATTAGATTACACTAGCAGACTGATATAAAAGTTTTTTGTTTTTTTAATTTACACTACTGTTACACCAGATATGACTGGTGGTGGCACTGAGAAAAAAGGCACAGTATATGCTGTGAGCCTGACACACAGGCTGGAAGTGGCAGGCTGGCCTGGCAACTGAAATTAGATTACACTAGCAGACTGATATAAAAGTTTTTTTTAAAAAAATTTGCACTACTGTTACACCAGATATGACTGGTGGTGGCACTGAGCAAGTAGGCACAGTATATGCTGTGAGCCTGACACACAGGCTGGCAGTGGCAGGATGGCCTGGCAACTGAAATTAGATTACACTAGCAGACTGATGTAAAAGTTTTTTTTTTAAATTTACACTAATGTTACACCAGATATGAGTAGTGGCACTGAGCAAGTAGGCACAGTATATGCTGTGAGCCTGACACACAGGCTGGCAGTGGCAGGCGGGCAACTGCTATTAGATTACACTAGCAAACTGATGTAAAAGTTTTTTTTTTTAAATTTACACTACTGTTACACCAGATATGAGTGGTGGCACTGAGCAAGTAGGCACAGTATATGCTGTGAGCCTGACACACAGGCTGGCAGTGGCAGGCTGGCCTAGCAACTGAAATAAGATTACAATAGCAGACTGATGTAAAAGTTTTTTTTTTTTAAATTTACACTAATGTTACACCAGATATGAGTGGTGGCACTGAGCAAGTAGGCACAGTATATCCTGTGAGCCTGACACACAGGCTGGCAGTGGCAGGCGGGCAACTGCTATTAGATTACACTAGCAAACTGATGTAAAAGTTGTTTTTTTTAAATTTACACTACTGTTACACCAGATATGACTGGTGGCAATGAGCAAGTAGGCACAGTATATGCTGTGAGCCTGACACACAGGCTGGCAGTGGCAGGCTGGCCTGGCAACTGAAATTAGATTACACTAGCAGACTGATGTAAAAGTTTTTTTTTTTTAAATTGACACTAATGTTACACCAGATATGACTGGTGGTGGCACTGAGCAAGTAGGCACAGTATATGCTGTGAGCCTGACACACAGGCTGGCAGTGGCAGGCAGGCAACTGCTATTAGATTACACTAGCAAACTGATGTAAATTTTTTTTTTTTTTAATTTACACTACTGTTACACCAGATATGAGTGGTGGCACTGAGCAAGTAGGCACAGTATATGCTGTGAGTTTGACAGACAGACTGGCAGTGGCAGGCTG
Organism: Bombina bombina; assembly: GCF_027579735.1. Lineage (NCBI taxonomy): Eukaryota > Metazoa > Chordata > Amphibia > Anura > Bombinatoridae > Bombina > Bombina bombina. The sequence goes on along the minus strand of NC_069505.1, from coordinate 534,509,884 downwards.
GCCTGGCAACTGAAATTAGATTACACTAGCAGACTGATGTAAAAGTTTTTTTAAAAAAATTTAAACTATTGTTACACCAGATATGAGTGGTGGCACTGAGCAAGTAGGCACAGTATATGCTGTGAGCCTGACACACAGGCTGGCAGTGGCAGGCTGGCCTGGCAACTGAAATTAGATTACACTAGCAGACTGATGTAAAAGTTTTTTTAAAAAAATTTACACTATTGTTACACCAGATATGAGTGGTGGCACTGAGCAAGTAGGCACAGTATATGCTGTGAGCCTGACACACAGGCTGGCAGTGGCAGACGGGCAACTGCTATTAGATTACACTAGCAAACTGATGTAAAAGTTTGTTTTTTTTAAATTTACACTACTGTTACACCAGATATGACTGGTGGCACTGAGCAAGTAGGCACAGTATATGCTGTGAGCCTGACACACAGACTGGCAGTGGCAGGCTGGCCTGGCAACTGAAATTAGATTACACTAGCAGACTGATGTAAAAGTTTTTTTTTTTTTAAATTTACACTATTGTTACACCAGATATGAGTGGTGGCACTGAGCAAGTATGCACAGTATATGCTGTGAGCCTGACACACAGGCTGGCAGTGGCAGGCTGGCCTGGCAACTGAAATTAGATTACACTAGCAGACTGATGTAAAAGTTTTTTTTTTTTAAATTTACACTAATGTTACACCAAATATGACTGGTGGTGGCACTGAGCAAGTAGGCACAGTATATGCTGTGAGCCTGACACACAGGCTGACAGTGGCAGGCAGGCAACTGCTATAAGATTACAAAGAAAAAAAAACAAAAAACGACTGATATAGCCCTAAAAAGGTTTTTTTTGGGGTTCTGTCCTTACAGCAGAGATCAGATGAGTTCTTCAGGACTGTAGTGGACACTGAATACACTAGCCTAGCTATCAATTTCCCTATTAAATTAGCAGCAGCTACACTGTCCCTCCTCTCACTAGCAATGCAGCTTCCGAATGAATCTAAAATGGCTGTTGTCCATGAGATGTAAGGGTCTGGGAAGAGGGTCTGCTGCTGATTGGCTGGAATGTGCCTGCTGACTGTGAGATACAGGGTCAAAGTTTAGGCAATGATGACGAATAGGGGGCAGATCGAACATCGCATATGTTCGCCCGCCGCTGCAAACGCAAACAAGCTATGTTCACCGGGAACTGTTCTCCGGCGAACTGTTCGCGACATCACTACCTCCTGACAAGTAACCCTGATAAAATCGAAATCCAGGGCATTGGAAGTCGGATCATAGCAGAGAGTGGAAGCTGGGGAGAGTCTTGACACTGCTTGCGCATTGCTGGGTGGCAGGACATCACAAGACATGGATCGCCTAGCGGCTTATATCTGTTCCCTAGCAATATCCCCAGTCAATCATATGTGCCGATCTGGTGGTGGTTTCTGTACCTCCCGAGTCAGACTCCGTCGCATAGCAACTTTTCACAAAGTGTGGGTCAGAATGATGTGACTGGAATTGGTTGAGCGGAGACTGCTCTGGCGCTCATATGGGTCGAATGTCCCCTCATGGAGCTATGGTCATTTCTACTGTGATGAGAGACTGTATTAACATTAGCTGTCTTACGCTGCATAGTCTATTTTTGTTTATATTTGAGTGTTGCAATGTTGAGTTATGCTGTTTTTGTGCTGGCTCAATTTGGGAGTTCAGAGGTTTATAATGTTGCATGTTCTGTTCGTGTCTGTCCCCTACAGATCAACATATACCTGCTGCAGTTGTGCCTTATCACATATTCCATATAACTTTCAGGAGCTAATACTTATAACTCTTCATACGCACCTCTTGGTATAGTGCTGAGCAAGTGGTATCTCCTGGAAGGTACAGTATTTTGTGTATATAGTTTGCTGGTGCCAAGATGACAGGATGACACATGGGGTTGGGGAAACTTTATGTATTATTCCCACCTCATATAATGGGGTGATCCTTTAGTGTAACCTTCTATTTTCACAATTTTGTACAGAGGTAGGTGCCAGCTCCAGCACTTAAACATCTGGACTTTTCATAATCTTTATAAATGCCCTTTGCTCTTCACTGCCCCTGGGTATGGGGAGGAGACTTCTATGCTTATTTTGCAGCATTCTAATTCTTTTCCTTCTTAACTTAGCGGCAATATACTTTAACTTAAGCCAAATCACTAGCTCATGGAGGCTATCTTAATACGCAAAAAATCTAGATTGTTGCCTATATTGCATTAGTCAATAGGACAGTACTAGAACATTGTGAGTAGAAATACCTCCCAAGATTGATAATGCTCTTTTTAAGAGTTAACAAATAATAATATACCTATCTGTCAACCTCTCAGGTTTTTGGTTAAACACTCAAAGACGAAGGAAAAATGACAGCTGTTAGTGCAGGATACATAATCCCAAGGCTTAGCAACAGACATATTGAAAGTTAGATGTTATATTTCTAATAGTGAGCCTTAATATCATTGTAACCCAGATAAGTTTATAGCCAATAATGGCTTTTCTGACAGCACAACCTGGAATTGTGGACATACTTCTTTTGGGTATTATTATATACATATATTTGTTATCTTTAGCTTACATTTTTTCTTTTCCCACTGATAACTTGAAAACATATACCTAGAAATGGGTACATAAATGGTCTTACTTTCAGCATAATATTATATTGAGAGTATATTGCTCTCTGCACCTCCCCCCCTCCCTCATACCCACATCTAATGTTATATTTAGTAGCATAATCGTTATTCCATGTATAGGTGGGGGTTGCATACCCAGCAGTTAGGCTGGGTTTTATAAAGAGCGGCTTTGGTCCGCTATTTTGAGCTATGTTTTGATTTTCTATAGATTTGTGAATATTCATTATATTTTTGTTGATAACTGTGTTATAGCTAACATACACTATTCTGTATTCATATTTCAGATGTATTTATCAGTTGTGAATCTTATTCAAATTTACCATTGGTCCAAGAGAGACCATTTTCATCATTTTACTCCCCCTAGATAATATTTTAGGTTACATGAGCCTAAGAGAGGCTTAATATAACAGGAGAGGGAGTTTCATGAAGGTAAAAAATGAGGTTTCAGTTTAGCATGTTAAGTATAATTATAGAGATATTACTTTAGGTCTTATCCATTGAAGAGAATATCTCTTTCTGGTGTACTTTTATGTGATAGCTTATGTTAAGAGAATGTCTCTGATTGTCTATTGTAACTTGTTTATTTGATGATGTTTTGCCAATGACCTCAATAAAAAACTATTAAAATTAAAAAAAAAACTGCATTTTCTGGACAATCTTTTTAACATGACAATGACTTTCCATCAAGATTCTGATATTCACAGGCCCTACGGATGTATTGAAGCTGTCAGGAAACCACAAAATGTCATTAATCCCCCAAGTCCAAGCTGGTATCTTGCGTTATAAGTAATTGGAGCCTGGTATGCGCGTAATGAGTATTATGAGATGCTGAAAAAGCACATTTCTATAGATAATTATGGACAAAGACAAAAGAAGTTGTGCCTAGGAGATTTCCAAAAAATCATCTCACAGTACAAATTTAACTTGACTTTTGAGAATTCAGATTATAAGGATTAAATTACTGAGAAACTTTGGTCAAATGCATTTGAGTCTTGGGCTGTGCTTGTCGTTCTAGTGTCATCTCGCAAGAATTATGATCCCCAGTGATGCATTTATTCATGTTGATGACTTCTCCAGCCCAAAGTAACTGGCTGATTTCCTATTAGAGTTGGACAAAGATGATGAAAGATATAGGAAATACTTTAATTGGAGGTCTCATTAGAAAGTGAGGAGATAGACTGGGTGGGCTTATCATTATTGCATAGCTTGCTGTGCTTTAAGACTCCATATTACCAAGTTATTCCTAGTATTGCTAAATGGTTTCTAGAGGAAGCTGATTTCTAGGATATATCAGTACTAATACAATAAATTACATGTTTCAGCTTTGAGATAATTTACTTCTCTCACTTTCCTTAAAGGGGCAGTGTGCTATAAAATTGGTTTCCCCTTAATGTGTTTACAATGACTTGCTATACCAGCTATAGGGGCCGATTTATTAAGGCCTGAATGCACCTGTTTCCATGCGAGCCTTCAGTCTTGCCGGAAACAGGAGTTAAGAAGCAACGGTCTTAAAGGGACAGTTCACTGTAAAATTGTTTTTCTATTAATGTGTTTTCAATGACTTGTTATACCCGCTGCAGAGTATAAAATGTATGGGAAATTTTATTTTCAGGTTTATTTGTGTATATAAAGTAGCTGGTTTTGTGCTTTTAAGCCACAGCCTATTACAATGGGTTGAACTTCAGGTAATATCATATCTCATTATGTTATCACTTTGTGTACACACAGGCTTCCTCATCTTATATGTGTCTGGAAACCTAAAGCTCAATACATAGAGAGAACAATAGAAAATTATCATGTTATTACTTAGTTATCCTTCACCCCACTGTGAGTTTAATTTCTTCTGCTGGCTGTGTTTACTTAGGCTATACAATAGCTAAGACTCCAGTATCAAATCTTTCACTATAGGTTGGGAAGCCACAAGCTAAATCAGATATTTCAAAAGCCAAATATGGGTAAAGGAGCTATTTGTAAACAATTTAATACACTCCAGCAGGTAAAATGGATCATTGGGAACAATTTAAATGGGAGAGCATTTTTGGGTGAACTGCTCCTTAACTCCTCTGCCACCTCTGAGGCGGAGGACAGCAATCATTTAGATCAGATACAATCGGGTTGATTGACACCCCGTGCCAACGGACGATTGGCCAAGAATGTGCAGGGGGCGGTAATGCACAAGAATTTTACTAGAAATGCTTGTGCAATGATAAATGCCAGCAGTGTTAAAAATGTATAGAAAAATTGCAATTTTAGGTATATTTTTGTGCATTAAATAGCTGTATCTGCTAATTGAAAGTGTAACCCAATGAAATGGCTGAACTTGCAGTTAGAGCAGATCTCATTATCTTATTTATCTAATTATTTACATAAAGTGTTCCTTATCTTATTTATCAGTACTTACTCAAAGAATATATTCATAGATAGAACATTGGAAAATTACCATTTCAGTACCTCTCAGCCACACACCCCTCTGGGAGTGTGATTTTATCCAAGCCTTCTAGTTATATCCAGTGCTTAAAAAGATATATGATATATGTTGTAATGGAAAAAAACACTAATCATTGCAATATTTATTATTCATTATTTTAAAAAGATGTTATTTTTAATTTCTTTCTTTAATGTATGCAAGGTCCATTACTTCTTGTCAGAGCCTTACAAAAGGGGTGGGGTCTCTACAGTAAAGCATATCTAGCTTAAACCTTGTAGAGTAACATGAGCTGGTTTACTATTCAGTTGATACTAGAAAAAAACAAAGTCAGTTTTGCCCATGCTCAGAGGAGGCAGAATGCAACATAAGATGCCAACATATTAGAACACATTTGCTGTTTTTACACACTCTTGTGAGGGATCTCGCAGTGCTGGAGGATAACTTTGGATCATCTCATCTGAGATGAGAGCTTTAGTACATTGAGCCCTTGGTGAGTTCTCAAAAGATATGATGCTTATTAAATGTCTGCATCAACTAACAAAGAGTAAGGATGGGCAAATGTTTCTAAAAATTCAAAATTTAAAACTAATTTCAATACATTTGTTCATTCGAATCGAGTTTCGAATGTTTACATAGCATTCTAACATTCTATTTTTGAATTTTTTAATAACATTCAAAAATATTTTTTCTAGTATAATACTGTGTTTTATAAATCTAATATTCAAATTTGAATTTAAAATAGTATATCTATTCCACAACTGTGTTTTATAAATGTAATATTCTAATTTAAAATAGTTTTCCTAGTCTACAACTGTGTTTTATAAATGTAATATTCAAATTCCAACGGTTATAATAAATTGAATATACACATTCGATTTTTGAATGTGTGTATTAGATCTAATATGAACATTCAAAAAACTGTAAATAACATTAGATTATAGAATTTGTAAGAATATTCATTCTTACCAACATTGGATTATGCAAATCGAATTTCTACAATAAAATTTGTTCTAACATTCTAATTCTAATATAAACACATTTTCCCATCCATAACTGAGAGACTAAGGGCCAATGATCTAAATCTCTCCACTCTGGTGAGATTATCTAAGGATTCTTGTCAGTACTGTGAGATCCCTCAAATCATTTTATAAAGGACAGATTTTAGCTTGAGAATTGTTCATCTCAATATGCAGGATTCTAGATGTGAAAGAGAGACATTTACTTTGCAATATATTGTGAAAAGAATACAATACTTTTCTTTCCATGCCAGCAAGTCTGGGATCATCAGGTCTTCAGAGTCCAGTGATGAAATGATGCTTTTGTATGCATTATACTGTAATGTAAGTGTCTGGGTGTCTTTCATATCCACAACCCTGCATAGCAAAATCAACAACTCGCAATCTAAAACATGAGGGACATTGACAAGATAATCCAAGATGTGAACAGCTATGACCTAATGAGGGCTTCATCTACACACACACACGCACACACACACATAAATATATATATAGTCATGCGAAAAAGAAAGAACACCCTCTATGAATTCTATGGTTTTACATCTTAGGACATAATAAAAATTATCTGGTCCTTAGCAGGTCTTAAAATTAGGTAAATACAACCTCAGATGAACAACAACATATTACATATTACACTGTGTCATGATTAATTTAACAAAAATAAAGCCAAAAGGGAGAAGCCATGTGTGAAATACTAAGTACACCCTTACTGCTTTCATAGGCCTAAATTTAGAGTTTGGCGGTAGCCGTCAAAACCAGCGTTAGAGGCTCCTAACGCTGGTTTTAGGCTACCGCCGGTATTTGGAGTCAGTCAGGAAAGGGTCTAACGCTCACTTTGCAGCCGCAACTTTTCCATACCGCAGATCCCCTTACGTCAATTGCGTATCCTATCTTTTCAATGGGATCTTTCTAACGCCGATATTTAGAGTCGTAGCTGAAGTGAGCGTTAGAAATCTAACGACAAAACTCCAGCCACAGAAAAAAGTCAGTAGTTAAGAGCTTTCTGGGCTAACGCCGGTTTATAAAGCTCTTAACTACTGTGCTCTAAAGTACACTAACACCCATAAACTACCTATGTACCCCTAAACCGAGGTCCCCCCACATCGCCGCCACTCGATTACATTTTTTTAACCCCTAATCTGCCGACCGCCACCTACGTTATACTTATGTACCCCTAATCTGCTGCCCCTAACACCGCCGACCCCTATATTATATTTATTAACCCCTAACCTGCCCCCCACAACGTCGCCGCCAGCTACCTACAATAATTAACCCCTAATCTGCCAACCGCAAAGCGCTACCAGCTACATTATAGCTATGTACCCCTAATCTGCTGCCCCTAACACCGCCGACCCCTATATTATATTTATTAACCCCTAATCTGCCCCCTCAACGTCGCCTCCACCTGCCTACACTTATTAACCCCTAATCTGCCGAGCGGATCTCACCGCTACTATAATAAAGTTATTAACCCCTAATCCGCCTCACTCCCGCCTCAATAACCCTATAATAAATAGTATTAACCCCTAATCTGCCCTCCCTAACATCGCCGACACCTAACTTCAAGTATTAACCCCTAATCTGCCGATCGGAGCTCACCGCTACTCTAATAAATGTATTAACCCCTAAAGCTAAGTCTAACCCTAACACTAACACCCCCCTAAATTAAATATAATTTAAATCTAACGAAATAAATTAACTCTTATTAAATAAATTATTCCTATTTAAAGCTAAATACTTACCTGTAAAATAAACACTAATATAGCTACAATATAAATTATAATTATATTATAGCTATTTTAGGATTAATATTTATTTTACAGGCAACTTTGTATTTATTTTAACCAGGTACAATAGCTATTAAATAGTTAAGAACTATTTAATAGCTTAAATAGTTAAAATAATTACAAAATTACCTGTAAAATAAATCCTAACCTAAGTTACAATTAAACCTAACACTACACTTTCAATAAATTATTTAAATACAATATCTACAATTATCTACAATTAAACCTAACACTACACTATCAATAAATGAATTAATTACAATACCTACAAATAACTACAATTAAATAAACTAACTAAAGTACAAAAAATAAAAAAGAACTAAGTTACAAAAAATAAAAAAATATTTACAAACATTAGAAAAATATTACAACAATTTTAAACTAATTACACCTACTCTAAGCCCCCTAATAAAATAACAAAGCCCCCCAAAATAAAAAATGCCCTACCCTATTCTAAATTAAAAAAGTTCAAAGCTCTTTTACCTTACCAGCCCTGAACAGGGCCCTTTGCGGGGCATGCCCCAAAGAATTCAGCTCTTTTGCCTGTAAAAAAAACACATACAATAACCCCCCCCCAACATTACAACCCACCACCCACATACCCCTAATCTAACCCAAACCCCCCTTAAATAAACCTAACACTAAGCCCCTGAAGATCTTCCTACCTTATCTTCACCATACCAGGTTCACCTATCGGTCCTCGGAAGTCTTGATCCAAGCCCAAGCGGGGGGCTGAAGAGTGACGTCCATCTTCGGGCTGAAGTCTGGATCCAAGCGGCAGCTGAAGAAATCCATCATCGGGCTGAAGTCGGAAGTCAATCATCGGGATGAAGTCTTCTATCAAGCCGCATCTATAATCTTCTTTCTTCTGGAGCGGAGCGGAGCCATCTTCTTCCAAGCCGACGCGGAACATCCTCTTCAAGCGACGCCTACTCGAGGAATGACGATTCCTTTAAATGACGTCATCCAAGATGGCGTCCCTCGAATTCCGATTGGCTGATAGGATTCTATCAGCCAATCGGAATTAAGGTAGGAATATTCTGATTGGCTGATGGAATCAGCCTATCAGAATCAAGTTCAATCCGATTGGCTGATCCGATCAGCCAATCAGATTGAGCTCGCATTCTATTGGCTGTTCCGATCAGCCAATAGAATGCAAGCTCAATCTGATTGGCTGATCGGATCGGCCAATCGAATTGAACTTGATTCTGATTGGCTGATTCCATCAGCAAATCAGAATATTCCTACCTTAATTCTGATTGGCTGATAGAATCCTATCAGCCAATCGGAATTCGAGGGACGCCATCTTGGATGACGTCATTTAAAGGAACCGTCATTCGGCGAGTAGGTGTTGCTTGAAGAGGATGTTCCGCGTCGGCTTGGAAGAAGAGGGGTCCGCTCCGCTCCAGAAGAAAGAAGATTGAAGATGCGGCTTGATAGAAGACTTCATCCCGATGATGGACTTCCGACTTCAGCCCGATGATGGATTTCTTCAGCCGCCGCTTGGATCCAGACTTCAGCCCGAGGATGGACGTCACTCTTCAGCCCCCCGCTTGGGCTTGGATCAAGACTTCCGAGGACCGATCGGTGAACCTGGTATGGTGAAGATAAGGTAGGAAGATCTTCAGGGGCTTAGTGTTAGGTTTATTTAAGGGGGGTTTGGGTTAGATTAGGGGTATGTGGGTGGTGGGTTGTAATGTTGGGGGGGGGGTATTGTATGTGTTTTTTTACAGGCAAAAGAGCTGAATTCTTTGGGGCATGCCCCGCAAAGGGCCCTGTTCAGGGCTGGTAAGGTAAAAGAGCTTTGAACTTTTTTAATTTAGAATAGGGTAGGGCATTTTTTTATTTTGGTGGGCTTTTTTATTTTATTAGGGGGCTTAGAGTAGGTGTAATTAGTTTAAAATTGTTGTAATATTTTTCTAATGTTTGTAAATATTGATACTGTTAAATCTATTCCTAGAGATGTTCTGCTAAAACCAAGTACAAATAAGAAAGTTCAGAACCCTAGAACCATTTTTGTGTCAAAGTATAATGCTCAGAGTTCAGCTATTCAATGTATCATTCGGAAACATTGGAATATTTTGTCCAACTGTAACCCAGACATTAGGGAGTTTCAAGAATATCCTATGCCGGCTTTTAAAAAAGGTATGAACTTACAAGAGAAATTAGTTAAGGCTGACAAAAGGTTCTATATTTTATCACCCTCATACCGGGAAAAAATATAACATAAAGGGTTACTTTACCTGTCTTACTACTTTCATCATATATATGGTTAATTGCCCATGTGGGAGTGTCTATATAGGTGAATCGACTCACAGCGCAAGAGACCGTATAACTGAACACAAAAGTAATATTCGCACTAAAAATTTAAAAGCCCCTCTTGCATATAATTTTTAACTACTGGTTATTCATTTAGTCAGCTTACATTTAAAATCATTGACCATATTGCATTACCATGCAGAGGTGGTGATAGGGAATTACTGCTGAAGCAAAAAGAATCCTTCTGGATTTATGAATTAGGGACTCTTTCTCCTAAAGGTATGAATAAGGATTGGGACCTATCTATTTTCCTTTAAAATATTTAACTTGCTATGTTGTATATAAGGATAAATAATTTAAATGCTATATACGTTTGATGTAATATTTAAAAATGTTTAAAAATGTTTAAAAATATTTAACAGTTACATGCTGAAATGTAGCCACTGGCATAATATGAGAAATAGTATTGAATTGTTACATTTAGAAATAGCTATGTCTCTTTATCACAATCTAGTGGTGTATAGTTGTGATTTATTGTAAATATTGTGTTTAGTAAGGGTTAATTACTCTTTATCACCACCTATAGGTGTATGGGTATATAAGGATGCATTAGTTGTTTGTTTGGCATGGCATGAATAAGGGATAATACCTGAAACGTCGCCAATTTTTCTGTCTTATTATAAATAAATTCAAGATTTTTTGCTGTCACCTGCTTCCTCTTTCTTGATTAATTGATCATCATCATCAAGTGTGTCCACCTCTATAAAAGTCAAAGTGTTAGCAGTTTTGCTGGTCTGGATCATTCAGGTTTATGTTAACACAATGCAAAGAAGGAGAGACTTCAGTAATGATCTTTGAGAATCATTTGTTGCTGCCCATCAATCTGGAAAGGGTTATAAGGTAATTTACAAACAATTTAAAGTCCATCATTCTACAGTGAGAACGATTTTTCACAAGTGGAAAACATTCAAGACAGTTGCCAATCTTCCCAGGAGTGGACGTCCCAGCAAATTCACCCCAAAGTCAGTCCATGCAATGCCCAGAGAAATCGCAAAAAAAAAAAAATTACATCTCAGACTCTAGATGCCTCAGTTAGCATGTTAATGTGCATGACAGTACAATTAGAAAAAAACTGAACAAGTATGGTTTGTATGGAAGGGTTGCCAGGAGAAAGCCTCTTCTCTTTAAAAAGAACATGGCAGCCCGGCTTAGGTTTGCAAAGTTGCATCTGAACAAACCACAATGTCATGTTCCACTGTATAATTACTCAGGAGACAGACCCTCAGGGCAGTTGTAGGGAATTGGAGACAATGACCTCTGATGTGGAGAAGAGTACCCTGGATGTGGATAGATGATATTCTGTAATTCATAGTTGCAAGGAGTTATAGTAGAATTCATGAAGAGTGAAACATATGTATGCAATATATTCTGGCTACAAAGGAAACATAATTGATAATGTGACTCATAGTTTATAGGAGTAGATGCAGGATTCATGAATGAAAAACATAACAATACAAGATATTCAGCCCCCCTTGAGGCACAAGCTCTCTTCTAGCAGACAATCTACATCCACAAAGCAAGAAGGAGAAGAGGTAAATGACAGTAGGAATTAAATGGGGATGTAGGGGAGGAAAACAGGTTAAAAAAGTACAAGTAAAAAAAAGGGAATTAGAACAGGCAAAAAAGGACTGGTATAATCTGTCCAGTAAAGAGCTAACTAGTTTGGCTGGTAGTCTCTTAAATAAAATATTACATTTGCACCCCCAACAACATCCCAACAAGTTTAAAATATATTTAGACTTACAAAAGTGTATTAGAAAAATGACCCTCAAACGATACTATGTAAAGGAACAGCTAAACACAAAAAAAGAAACTGATGAACTGTTTTAAATTTTGAGGATTATACAGCCATCGGTTCTTTAAATTGCCTGTTGAGTGACGATTCTTCAAATTCTGAACATAACACAGAGATGGAGGAGCTACTAAATTTAAGTGTCCATGATTTCATTGTTTTACAACACAGTTGTTTTAAAAAAATAATCAAAAAAGCAAGTACAGCAGCACTTAGGCAAAGGAGTAATAGGGCAATCAAATAGTTAAAAAATATAACTTTTATTTAAACATTTCTTTTATGAGATATGCATATATTTGTATTTTATGTATGTGTTGTTTCATTTAATTGTATACAGGTGTATTGGTCCCTTTAAATAGAGGTACTATCACCTGACAAACTTACCCTATGATTAAGTGCCTAATAGGGCACGAAACTAGTCAGGGAGTTTGGAGCTGTGTATTTTTTTTTAGCACATGTTTAAATAAAAGTTAGATTTTTTAACTATTTGATTGCCCTATTACTCCTTTGCCTAAGTGCTGCTGTACTTGCTTTTTTGAATCTTATATTTTCGGCTACACCGGCCGTTTCTACACAGCCTAGCACCCCTGTTACCTGTCAGCTGCCTGGATCTGCCTCTGCACATTGATTGCACCGGAACTCCTTGCCTGTAGCAGCTTGGTATTGTTTGTTTGTTAAAAAAATCATCCACTTTTTATCTATTACATGCATGGTGATTATTTTCCTATTTTTAATAAATTAATTGATGAAGAACTGGATAAAATGTTTGAGAAAAGAACAAATAGTCTCATAACGAAATACAATCATAATCTTTCTACAGTGGAAAGATAACATAGTAACATAGTAGATGAGGATGAAAAAAGACCAAGTCCATCAAGCTCAACCTATACAAATATAAAATACTTACAAAAAGCTCTAGTTAAACTTAAATAATCCCACTAAAAGGTGTCCCATTTAATACAAGCAATCATATCCATGAATTTTGTTTCTAGACAGAAATGTATCCAAGCAATTTTCAAATGTATCTAGGGTTCACTACCTCCTTTGGTAATGAGTTCCACAATTGTATTGCTCTTACAGTGAAAAAACATTTCCGTTGCAGGAGATTAAATCTCCTTTCCTTCAACCTTAAATTGTGACCTCTTGTCACAATCAATTTTCTTGGAATAAACAGAGCTTCTGCCATCTCTGTATATGGGCCTTGAATATATTTATATAAAGTAATCATGTCACCTCTCAAGCGCCTTTTTTCTAAAGAAAATAGACCCAGTTTGGCTAGCCTCTCCTCATAGGTTAAATTCTCCATTTCCCTTATTAGCTTTGTGGCCCTTCTCTGAACTTTTTCTAGTTCTGCAATATCTTTTTTTTGCGATCGGTCCCCAGAACTGCACTCCATACTCAAGGTGAGATCTTGCCAGGGATTTATATAGTGACAGAATTATGCTTTCCTCCCTTGAATCAATGCCTTTTTAAATACATGCTAGTATCTTATTAGCCTTTGAAGCCGCTGCCCTGCATTGTGCACTCATATTTAGCTTGTTATCTATTACTACTCCCAAATCCCTATCCTCCTCTGTTTGGCTAAGTCTTGTCCCATTTAAATAATACGTTGCCTGCTTATTTTTACTTCCAAAATGTAGAACCTTGCATTTTTCCGTATTAAATCTCATTTTCCATTTACCTGCCCATACTTCTAATTTTTGCAGATCCCTTTGTAACGGGCGTTCATCCTGCTCTGACCTAATGACCATACTTAACTTAGTATCATCTGCAAACATAGAGATGTTTCTATTTAATCCTTGCTTCAAGTCATTTATAAAAATATTAAAAAGAACAGGACTGATCCCTGGGGGACTCCACTGATTACCTTTGTCCAATCTGAGTATGATCCATTCACTACTACTCATTGCTCCCTATATTTCATCAAGTTATTTATACATGAGCTAACATTTTCAGCTATTTGCAAAATCCATGAGCTAACATTTTCAGCCTTTGCAAAATCTAAGTATATCACATTAACTGATTCAATCTTATCTATATTTTGACTTTCTTCCTCATAGAATCTAATTAGGTTAGTTTGACATGATCTATCTCTCATAAAACCATGCTGATTTGAGCTCATAATCTTGTTTAGACAAATATGCTCATCAATATAATCCCTTACAATGCCTTCAAATATCTTCCCCACTATTGATGTCAGACTAAATGGTCTATAGCTTCCTGGATCATCCCTGCTTCCCTTTTTGAAGAGTGGCAACACATCAGCTTTATGCCAATCCTGGGGGACCATGCCTGAGGATAATGAGTCTTGAATAATTAAGAATAGAGGTTTGTCTATAACAGTGCTAAGTTCCCTTAACATCCTTGGGTGAATTCCATCTGGGTCTGGAGTTTTATTTATCTTACTATTATCCAGTTTTTTCCCGATATCCTCTATACATAACCCAGTTAATGGTTTGTGCTGGCATGTTCTTGTTTGTTTCAAAGTATCCTCCATTGGTTCCTCTCTTTTGTATACTGGAGAAAATAACTGGTTTAGTACCTCAGCCTTCTCCACACATTTTAATGCACCTATATTGTCCTTCTTAGATTGTTTGCAATTTATGTACTTAGAGAACCTTTTATGGTTAGACTTAGAATCCTTTGCAATTAATTTTTCATTTTCAATTTTAGCTAATTTGCTTTTTTGCATGCATTGTTACATTCCTTATAAATATGGTATGTTGAGTCTATATTATTTTCTTTGAATAATGTAAATGCCCTACGTTTTTTTCCCAATTTCTCTTAACACATTTTTATTTAGCCACATTGGCTTGGATTTTTTTTTTTTTATTTTAAAGCTTTTAAAGATTTACAAAATGTGGTAATCAGACAATCTGATAAAGGGAAGGTATTGTGATACAAGACAGGCGGGTTATCTAAACGAATCATATAGAATGCTGGGAGCTAAAAATATCTACATTAGACACAAAAAAGATCCTACATCAGAATATAAAAAGGAACTCTATCAGATACTGTATGCTAAGGAGTATAGAGTTATTAATGAGGAGGAATTCCAATTTTTAAATGTTAGTAGTTCCAACATCCCCCTGTTTTACTACCTTCCCAAAATAAACAAAAATCCCTGGGTCCCGCAAGGAAGGCCTATAATCTTGGGCAACAGCTTATCCATCTATATAGATATTCACTTGCAGCCTATGGTCTGAGTATTGTTCCTAAAGGACACTACTGATGCCATTAACACAACTGAAAGTATACCATAGAATAATGACTATATCTGGATAGCGTGTGATGTGTTATCACTCTATACGAGTATTCTACATGAGTTGGGTCTAAAAGCCTTTGTTCATTCATGTGATATATGGAACATACTAGATATCCATGTTGATTTCCTTAGAAAATGGATACAATTCACTCTTGTAAGAATATGTATAACTATACTGACACCATTTTGTTTCAGACTCCATTTTAGGATAAGTTCATTATATTTCTTCATAATGTGTTTTATTATGCTGTGAGAACAAATGCTTACATTAGCTTTTAGTTTCATATGCAACAATTGTATCTCAAGAGTGGCCTTGCTATGTCCTGGTGATGCGTCCTGATACACGGTTATCTAAAACTGTTAGTTTCACAGTAAACTTCTTATTCCTCCTTATTTATATTATTTTTAGTGAAGTTCTTTGTTCCAAGCATACGGTGTAAGATGGTGTGGCTATGGTTATGTCATTGTTTAAAGGGCCATAATACCCAAATGTTTAAACACTTGAAAGTGATGTCGTATAGCTGTAAAAAGCTGACTAGAAAATATCACCTGAACATCTCTATGTAAAAAAGAAAGATATTTTACCTCAAAAGTTTCTGAGTAGCCACATCCCATTGTAAAGGACTTCTAAGCAACAAATCAGTATGCCTGTCCCGGGACAGTGAACGGAGCGAGCTTTCGTGCACACTCATGTTATTTCCCTATTCAGTGTAAGGAAGTTTACTATGAAATCTCATGAGAGTTAAGTCAAATCTCATGAGATCACAGTAAAATAGTTCATGACCTCAGCACTGTTGATGCTGATCGGCTGCTGTTCATTTCTTCATTTTTTTTTTTACCTGCAGCTGGGAACAGCTGAGAATAACTTTTTACACAGAACTTACTCTGCTGAGCTGAGGAAATTGTGAGGTAAAATATCTTCCCTTTTTTACATAGAGATGCTCAGGTGATATTTTCCTGTCAGCTTTTTACAGTTATACTGCATCAGTTTCAAGTGATTTAGCATATGAGTATTATGTCCCTTTAACCTAATATACTGCAACCATTATCTATAAAAGTATGTTATGCCTTATAATAAACAGAATAGTGATTGGACTTTACTTGCTGGCTGTCTAAATGCTTTTTACCGAGATATCTCATCAAGTAACACTTTAAGTTCCAGGTGAAGGTGTAGAATACTGCTAAGTGTCAAGTGATACCCCCGGCTATAAGATAGTGCCTAACAATTCTGTTGTCAGAGCGGGGGATTCACACAGGGGTAAGTAGATAAGTGTTTATATTCTGCTTTTCCCTCTGTGAATCTGAACCCAAAGACTGGACAGTGTAAGTGATATGTAAAGGGTTAAAGTCCCTTTATAACGGGTTAAAAAAGGGGTTGAGTCCTGCCATTAAAAGTAGGGTTGCGTAAGTTTGAGTCCTAGCGTAAGTTATAGCGAAAATTATAGCTTGAGTTAAAAGTCTCACATAATTTGTTTGCAAGTTAGAGTCTTGTGATAACGGAAGTTAAAGGGACAGTCAAGTAAAAATAAAACTTTCATGATTTAAATAGGGCATGTAATTTTAAGCAACTTTCCAATTTACTTGTATTACCAATTTTGCTTTGTTCTCTTGGTATTCTTAGTTGAAA
Source organism: Bombina bombina (assembly GCF_027579735.1). NCBI lineage: Eukaryota > Metazoa > Chordata > Amphibia > Anura > Bombinatoridae > Bombina > Bombina bombina. The sequence goes on along the minus strand of NC_069505.1, from coordinate 534,493,006 downwards.
TCTAAACCTAGGAGGTTCGTATGCTAATTTCTTAGACCTTGAAGACTGCCTCTAATCTGAAAACATTTTGACAGTTTTTCACCATTAGAGGGCGTTAGTTCATGTGTTTCACATTGATAACATTGAGCTCAGGCATGTGAAGCTCCTAGGAGTCAGTACTGATTGGCTAAAAATGCAAGTCTGTCAAAAGAACTGAAATAAGGGGGCATTCTGCAGAGGCTTAGATACAAGGTAATCACAGAGGTAAAAAGTATATTATTATAACTGTGTTTGTTATGCAACATTGCGGAATGGGTATTAAAGGGATTATCTACATGTTTAAACAACAAAAATTCTGGTGTTTACTGTCCCTTTAAGTATTTCACTTTAAGGGTTTTAAAGGTTTAAACTTCCCTTAAATATGCATACAGTATAGTTTAGTTTAAATATCACTGGAGCTGAATGGTCACTTGATGTTTGTTGCTTAATTGCTTATTTCATTGCTAATTAGATATGTGCGATTCATTTCTGATCGATTTGGAAATTCGGAAAATTTGGCAAATTCGACGATTCGAATCGAACCGAATTTCCGAATTAAAATACTGCCGAATTACCGAATAAATCTGAATTACTTCGGATTTATTCGGTAAATTCGGATGGCCATGGATTACACTAGTATTGTACAGTATAAGTCTAATTCCACCTAATACTTACCGAAATTCCGAACCGAACCGAATCGAACCGAATCCAGCCGAATTTAGTACATAATACTAGTCTAATCCCACCTAACACTTACCAAAATTCCGAATTTCCGAACCGAACCGAATCGAACCAAATCAAACCGAATTTATTCGAATCCGAATGAATCCGAAACAAAACCGAACCGAATTTATTCGAATCCGAATGAATCTGAAACAAATCCGAACCGAATTGATTCAAATTTTTCCCAATTCGAATCGCTCCGAACCGAAATTAAAAAAAATCTGAATCGATCCGAAACCGAAATTTTTCGCCATGCACATGTCTATTGCTAATATTATTGTGTTGTGAATGTGACTTAGTGATAAGTGTTGTAGCTGCTTGTGGCATACTATGCTCATGGAAAAAGTTCCTGACTCCCCATACATAATGTTGTAATGTGACATGACAGGATGTATCTTAAAAAATAGCTTGGTATGTCAAACCTCTTTCTTTTTGTTGCATGGTCTTTGCAGTAACGAAACGGAGATTCTGTGTATTTTCTCTGTAATAATCTTTTATCTTTTGTGTATTTCTTACAATCCTGCAAAAGATAACCTTGGTGCTTTTTTTAATCTGTGTTTTCTGACTGGTAATTATTCAGGCTATAACTAAGTGTGTATCAGTGTTTGTTAGCTAAGAAACCTGTTTGAAGCATAAAAAATATATTGTTTTGCAAGTGAACTAAGGAATTTGTAAGTGCGATGATGGGCGTGATTTTAAGTCTGGTAAATACAAAAGAGAGGTTTTTTTTTCTGGCAAGTAATTAATAGGTTGATTTAAATATGTCCAAAAATTATGCAAGGAGTTTGTGAAAAAAGAGAAAATAAAAGTCTATACGCTGTATGTTATTAAATGTATCTAAAGTATTTGGGTCTGTTTCTTTTGTAGAGTAATTCAGTAGAGTTTTAATATACAGTACCTGGTAACATATTGCTGTGTAGTATTATTTATGCTGTGATGGCTCTCATTTAAATATATGCAGGTTATGATACAGTAAAGAAGTTTTTAATGTTCCGATCAGCCAATAGAATGCAAGCTCAATCTGATTGGCTGATTGGATCAGCCAATCGGATTGAACTTGAATCTGATTGGCTGATTTAATGAGCCAATCAGATTTTTCCTACCTTAATTCCGATTGGCTGATAGAATCCTATCAGCCAATCGGAATTCGAGGGACGCCATCTTGGATGACGTCATTTAAAGGAACCGTCATTCGTCGCCTAGTCGTCGGTGAAGAAGGATGTTCCGCGCCGGAGGTCTTGAAGATGGAGCCGCTCCTCGTCGGATGGATGAAGATAGAAGATGCCGCTTGGATGAAGATGTCTGCCGGTCCGGATGTCCTCTTCTGCCCGGATAGGATGAAGACTTCTGCCGGTCTGGATGTCCTCTTCTGCCCCATCGGATGAAGACTTCGGCCCGGTTGGGTGAAGACGACTCAAGGTAGGGTGATCTTCAGGGGGGTAGTGTTAGGTTTATTTAAGGGGGGTTTGGGTTAGAGTAGGGGTATGTGGGTTGTAATGTTGGGGGGTGGTATTGTGTTTTTTTTTTTACAGGCAAAAGAGCTGATTACTTTGGGGCACGCCCCGCAAAAAGCCCTCTTAAGGGCTGGTAATAGAGCTGTTAACTTTTGTAATTTAGATTAGAGTAGGAACATTTTATTTTGGGGGCTTTGTTATTTTATTAGGGGGCTTAGAGTAGGTGTAATTAGCTTAAAATTCTTGTAATCTTTTTTTATTTTTTGTAATTTAGTGTTTGTTTTTTTTTGGAATTTAGTTTAGTTTATTTAATTGTAGGTAATTGTAGGTAATTTATTTAATTTATTTATTGATAGTGTAGTGTTAGGTTTAATTGTAACTTAGGTTAGGATTTATTTTACAGGTAATTTTGTAATTATTTTAACTAGGTAGCTATTAAATAGTAAATAACTATTTAATAGCTATTGTACCTAGTTAAAATAAATACACAGTTGCCTGTAAAATAAATATAAATCCTAAAATAGCTACAATATAATTATTCGTTATATTGTAGCTATGGTAGGGTTTATTTTACAGGTAAGTATTTAGTTGTAAATAGGAATACTTTAGTTAATAAGATTTAATTTATTTCCTTAGATTATTAAAATTATATTTAACTTAGGGGGGTGTTAGGATTAGTGTTAGACTTAGTTTTAGGGGTTACTACATTTATTAGAGTAGCGGCGAGGTCCGGTCGGCAGATTAGGGGTTAATACTTGAAGTTAGGTGGCGGCAATGTTAGGGAGGGCAGATTAGGAGTTAATACTATTTATTATAGGGTTTGCGAGGTGGGAGTGCGGCTGTTTAGGGGTTAATAACTTTATTATAGTATCGGCGAGGTCCGGTCGGCAGATTAGGGGTTAATAAGTGTATGCAGTGGAAAAAGGAGCACAAGCAGCGGTACGTTGCACTAAAGAATATTTATTGACAAGTAAAAGCGCCTCGGCACCTAGAGTGAAAAACAAAAACACGTTTGTCAAAACAACAAATAGAACGTGAGAGGGGATAAACACCCCGGGGTAAATTCTGATGAGAAAAATCAAATCAATTAGGACATGCTACAAACTAACAGGTATACGCGTTTCAGCTTACAGCCTTACTCATTACCTGACTAAAACATTGTGAAGTGAACTTTAAAACTAGTAGCTAGTCCTCCCATTGGTAGTCGGGACACACCCCTCAAAAGATCCTCCAATGGGTATTTGATTACATAGCTATTAGAACCTTGAACAGCAAAGGAGTATCAATAAATGTCAACACACAATTAACACGCTAATAGTTCATGTCATTATTTACATTGCTGGCTACAATACGTTTAGTTATAATTATAGGGTATACAACATATAAGACATTTAGGGACATATCAAATATGAGATGGAAATAGATGGGAGTAGAGGGAACTCCGGACCCAGCTGGAACCTTTTACAATGCAGGGGAACCGCTCCATGTTTGCTGAAATACAGATATGAATGTAATAAATAAACTGATTATTATATAAATGACTAAACTGTAGTAAGAGGACCCTATAACAATACAGCTTAACATAAATTGACAGTAAGACAAATATCCATTCAATATGGAGAGATTCCCAGCGTTGTCAAAACATGTAAATGACTAAACTGTAGTAAGAGGACCCTATAACAATACAGCTTAACATAAATTGACAGTTAGACAAATATCCATTCAATATGGAGAGATTCCCAGCGTTGTCAAAACATGTATAAATGCACATGAATGCTATTTAATGCATTGGTAAGCATCCCATCCCTTACTAAGAGGGTCTATGAGTTGCATGTATACAAGTACCCTAACGTACAGTGGGTTAGGTAGCCCTGTCTGCGTACTGGAATAAAGCAATCAGTTTCCAAAATAACTAGATTTAGGTTTTGAGCCTTTAATCCTAATAAGTGAATATAGGTGGTGTAGACAAGGTGGACTGGACGGGGGAGAGAGTGAGGCCTCACCAAAAATTGATGAGGTCATACTCTGAGTTAAGGCCTTCTGGAACTCTTGTTCTGAGCTTAAGAATCCAGAATGCCTCCCTCTCCCCCAACCTGCGGACCCTGTCGACACCTCCCTTGCATGGGGCCACCCTCTCAATGATGGTCCAGGTAAAGGAGCTAGTGTCTTTCTGGTGTATACCCGCAAAGTGTTGTATAAATGCAGTTGTGAGTACACCTGCCTTTATATCACTCAGATGCTCCTTAATACGGGTTCTGGCCTCTCTGGTCGTAAGGCCTACGTACTGGAGGGAACATTCCCTACAAGAAATTACATAAACCACATACGTAGACCTACAGTTGAGGCAGGAGTTTATCCTGAAACTCTGACCTGTCATCAATGAGCTGAACTGGTCACCAGGGGCCAACTTTCCGCAAGCCACACATGTACGGTGGTGGCAGCGAAAAGTGCCCTTACAGCTCAGCCATGACGAGGTAGGTTGTCCTGTCCTCCTGATTTTAGTGGGCGCCACAATATTGCCTACTGTTCTATTCCTCTTATAGGAATACCTTAGGCCATCTGCAACTACTTCCTTGAGTTTGTCATCTGCAGATAGCATACTGAAGTTATTCCTCACTATCTGGCAGATTTCCCTGTATTGTCTCGAGTACTCCGTCAAAAAGACAACCTTTTTGTCTTTTTTATCCAGAGTACTGGATTTAGATCTAAGAAGTCTGTCTCTAGGTATCCCTCTCACGGTATTCCTGGCTTTGGTAATAACAGAGCTCCTATAGCCCCTCTCTTTCAAACGCATGGCCAGTTCATTAGCTTGTTTCTCATATACCTCTGCATCACTGCAGTTCCTTTTTAGCCTAATGAACTGACCCTTTGCTACTCCTTTAAACACTCCTGGCGGATGACAGCTGTCCGCATGCAGCAGTGAGTTGCCAGAAATGGGTTTGCGATAGGTCTCTGAACTAATGAACTGATCCTGCCTACCTCTCAAAGTCACATCTAAAAAATTGATAGTGTCACTTTGTATCTCATGGGTGAAATGAATTCCCAAAGAATCATCATCCAGACTTCCTATGAATGATTGTAATTCGGATTCACTGCCTCCCCATATAAAGAGGAGGTCGTCAATGAAGCGACCATACCAAACTACTCCATCTTTGTGAGGATTCCCGTCCCCATAGACGTGGGACAGCTCCCACTAAGTGTAGGTAAGGTAGCGGCGACGTTGGGGGGGCAGATTAGGGGTTAATAAATATAATATAGGTGTTGGCGATGTTAGGGGCAGCAGATTAGGGGTTCATAGGGATAATGTAGGTTGCGGCGGTGTCCAGAGCGGCAGATTAGGGGTTAATTGTGTAATGCAGGTGTCAGCAATAGCAGGGGCAGAAGATTAGGGGTTAATAAGTGTAAGGTTAGGGGTGTTTAGACTCGGGGTTCATGTTAGGGTGTTAGGTGCAGACTTAGAAACTGTTTCCCCATAGGAAACAATGCGGCTGCGTTAGGAGTTTAACGCTGCTTTTTTGTAGGTGTTAGGTTTCTTTTAAGCCCAAACTGTCCCATTGTTTCCTATGGGGGAATCGTGCACGAGCACGTTTTTCCAGCTAGCCGCTACTGTAAGCAACGCTGGTATTGAGAGTTGAAGTGGCGGTAAATATGCCTTTACGCTCCCTTTTTGGAGCCTAACGCAGCCCTTCAGAGAACTCTAAATACCAGCGTTGTTTAGAAGCAGCGCTAGAAAAAAAAGACGCGTATCTATAGCACCCCTTCGGCCGCAAAACTCTACATCTAGGCGTAAGTTTCTAGACCTGAATCTGTTTACTGATGAAACATCTGATCAAGTATTAGTCAAAAATTATACAAAACCAACTGAGCAACATGGGTTTCTAAACGTCAAGAGTGACTACCTCCCAATTTATAAATCTAGCATTTTTGATAATAGATATTAGACAGTTTTGAAGAATTCAAAGAAACTGTTCCAGAGTAGAAGATTACAATAGAGAAGCTGACTTACTTGAACAGAAATTTTATGACAAGGGGTATAACGAGACCCTAGTAAAACAGGCAAGAGAAAAAAGTTTTCATGTATATAGAAAACTAATATTAAAATCTTCTCAAAGAAAGAAACATTCATTACAACCTATAATACAGGTGCAAGAAATATTATACCAATTTTAAATAAGCATTGCGGTCCAACTCAAAGAGCAGTGTACAAGAAGAATAACAATCAAAAAATATATTGGCACCATCTAAAATGAGATGGTTGAAACATATATGAAATACCTCGTAGATAATACATTGTTTTAGCAGGGACGAGGTCTCTAAAATTAAGTGAATAACTGTGTGTGCACTACGAGATGTATGTAGTGATTGCGTTTGTAATTTCAATAACTTTGCACACATGTAATACAGCAAAACATTAACCATGTGATGCAATTGTTGACATCACATGACCAGCCAATGTTGTTTTTTATTTATGAATAATTTGCAATACATGCAACAGTGCACACAAAACATGTAGGGATTCTTGGTTACGGATATATCCAAGTTGTTTTCATCCTTCCACTCCAGGATAGAACATTGATACTGCTACAAGAATTTACCTTGAGATTGCAGTGAACGCTCTTACAGAGATGGAACCATACTACATTACGGCCGCAGGAGATACCAGGTTACAGGTGGATATTTCCTATACCAGAGTATGTGATGATTAAGCCTACATGAACTTTTAACTCTGTATTTGCACTTTTCAGCGTATTTTAACTTAATGGGGCTAATTTATCATGCTGCGAATGCAGCAGTTTCCACGTGAGCCTTCATGCTTGCCGGAAACAAAAGTTAAGAAGCAGCGGTCATAAGACCGCTGCTCCTAAACTCATCCGCCACCTCTGAGGTATATGATCGGGATGAATGACACCCCCTGCTAGCAGCCAATTGGCTGCGAATGTGTAGGGGGCGGCATTGCACAAGCATTTCACATGCAATGCTTGTGCAATGATAAATACGCTGTTGGCATTTATCGATGTCGGGTGGACATGATCCGCTACAGCGGATCATGTCTGCCCGACACTTGATAAATCGGGACCAAATAAATGTACTTCCCTCGAGTCTGGGATGCACTTGTGTTTTTATGTTTTATAGATTCTCATCTTAGTAAACTGAATCACGAGTTTTATAACAAGACAGCTGCACCAGATATGACTCTGGAAATTTAACTTGACCTTTAATGTTATGGACTGCATTATCCATACAAAAGGGTACTTTTAACCTACTTTTTAATATTAAGGAGTCCATTAACAACGAGAGATCAATTTTCCATCAACTTTTGTTATTTACACTTATTTTAAGTTATTTTAACTTATTTCATTTAATTTCATTGTTAGGATTGTTGCTTTTCTCCATTACTAGGCTGCCTATTGTGAACATTACTTTAGTGGTTGCTCTTGGGAGTTTTACTTCTTTTTTCATTTGGTCTATTATTTGAATTTGCCGGTCAGTGCCGCAGGCAGCAATCAGAAGTAAAGTTTCTAGTGGTTTATGTGTGGCAGTAGTTCACACGTGAAAATGTCCCTGTTGTGCAGTGTCAGAAGAGTATAAGAACAAATAAACCTTTAGGTGTCAGAAAAGAAACTAGTTGTGATATTTCAAAAATTAGCCAAACTTTTAGACAGAACCTTTTAAAATATTAATAATATATGGGACTGTTCCCTCAATGTTGCACTACACAATTTCACAAAATAAAATAACCAATATTTGTATATATACACTTCCCAGATATTTCAAAGATATTTGCACATTTGTAAATATCCGTAATGATATTGAAGGCTATACTAGCCTTAAAACATACTTTATCTTCTGATTAATGTCTATTCCCTGTGTGATTAAGCTCACTCCTGTGTGCAACAATTACTTTAATTCAATCTTTGAGTCTGGTGCTGCCTTTCTCATGGACTGCGATAGCCTGTCAGTCCTCTGGAAACGAATGCTGTGAAATAGATAAATAAGGGACAGGCGCACCAGCGATTCACGGTATCAATTTAATACAGCTTAAAGTGAATGTAAACTCATTGCGCTCTCTAAACTTCCCCTTAACAATTACGTTTAAATAACATGAGTTTAATTCATGATTTGTTTTTAAAGATTGTAATTACCGTGTTTTATTGTTTTGTTTATACCGTTGCATCAGTCATTATAATCGTCCGCCTGGCATTTTCTATAATGCATTGTCGTTGTAGTCATAATCCTTAGAACCAATCATTGGATTAACCACGGGGGGGACCAAACCCCTTTTGCTTTCGTCACACTTCCTTATTGCGCTTGCGTTAGACAGCTCTTCCGATGTTATTATCTTAAGCTCGTTCACATTTCGCGCATGCGCAATAGCAAACTTCTTGGACTTCATTCATTCTACAAATATTTTAGCGCTTTACGGGAATGACGATCAGATGCTTTGCTTCTTTACCCAACGATAGTATTCAGTGAATGTATTAATTCACTGAATACTATGTTGACAGACAGCAGCATTGCGGTTTGACGCATGCGCAGTGTTTAGCATACATGGGAGCGCGCATTGCCACTACGTAAACAGCGCGCTCCCATGAGAGTGGGAGGAGCAGGTATATACAACGATCGATATTTAGAAATGTATTTAAAAAAATGATTATACATTTTATGAGAAAATGAAAGTGGTGGTTTGTTTCGTATACTTATTACCTATATAATTATACTTTCATAACATAAAAAATTTACATTCACTTTAAGTACACACACACAATATATTGCACTTACTAGAAGTAAGTAAAAACGAGCCTTTATAAAAATCCTTTTGGATAGTTAATTTTTTGTGTGCTCCCAAGGCTGCCGGTTCCTGTGATCAAGTGTCCGTGATGTCAAACAGATGGGGCTTATTATAGCTGGTATCCTGAGCTCAGATTTATGCCCTCCTTACTCCACTTTCTCCCGGATTCCTCTGCCTTGCAGCGTTAATCTCCTGAATGCGTTTCATTCGCACTCGGGCGGACTTTCTCAACAGGTAATGTGGCATATTGATTGTTGCTACAGTTACTTTTTTAAGTATGCTGGGCTTGCTTTGAGGCCCCGTCCTGAGTGTTCAGGAGAGTAATGCTGCAAGGCAGAGGAATCTGGGAGAGAGTGGAGTAAGGAGGGCATAAACCTGAGCTCAGGATACCATCTATAATAAGCCCCATCCGTTTGACATCACGGACACTCGAACACAGGAACCGGCAGCCTTGGGAGCATACAAAGAACTATCCTAAAGGATTTTTATAAAGACTTGTTTTTACTTACTTCTAGTAAGTGCAATATATTGTGTGTGTGTACTTAAGCTGTAATTAATTAATACCGTCAGTCGCTTTTGCATCTGTCCCTTTTTGTCTATAAGAGCATATACCTACCTTTAAGAGATTTTTAATTAATGCAGACACAGTGCTCCTCTGAGTCTTTGCTTGGACCGAGGTAGGTGCTATGGCTTATGTGCTGCTTTCAGTCATTGTGCAGCACTTGTCTCCCTCTTAATCCACTGGAGCTGCCTGATACCGCTCCTATTTAAATGCTGGGGGCAGGACCAAACAATGTGCCACATAAGAGTAAGACATGTTCTGACCTACTCAACTCCTGGGCTTTTGCAACATGATAGAATCCCTGCTGCTGGGCCCCAACCCACCCCCTTCCCCCAAATGGCAGATCTCCAGGGTCCAGTCACACATGTGATCTTTGCATCCCTGGTAGTTCCACCTCTGGCTAGAAGGTTAAAATTCATACTGTAGTTAATATCTGAGTTAAGCTTAGGAGCATGAAAGTGTTTTTATTTCATACAAAAAAATCAGGGAAATAATTAAGAAATTGGTTGTGTGATTTACAGGTGGATATTATGTAAAATGATAGGAGCATGATATGTATAATATATACATTTGACTGATTAAAATAAAACCATATTACCAGCGGTAAAGATAATTACTTAAAGAAACAGACAAGTCAAAACTAATATGTGCATGAATGCATTTTATTTTCAAATAGAAGCATTTTTGCAATATACAATACTTCTAGTAAAAGTTATTAGTGTTTCAGTGGCATATGCACATATGCTTATGTGACTAGATAAAAACACTATGCTTGTTCAGAGAGCTGGCTGTGGTGTTTATTGACAATCACCACTTGTCCACAGCATTTATTTTTCATATTTATATTGTAGACTCATAACCAAAACAACGTTTCAGGTTGTTAGACCATGCTCAACATTGGGGCTGACAGTGAGCCTCTGTTTACTTGTGCATTTCCCTGTCATGGAGGAGGACAGGGCTAATTCCCAGCTTGATGATTGAGTGTTATGTGTATTGCATTGGTAAAGACTTATTTGTGTCATACGAGCCATATATACACCATGTTCCAAATTATTATGTCAATGATATCTTTCTCATTTACCTAAATAATTTATGTAAACAACAGTCAGGATAATTCTCATGTTATCAACTATTAAGAGTGCAATTCAAATTTTATTGAACAAACCTCCTAATGATAACAGTATTTTTTTTTTAAATAAAAAACTTACAATGCACTTTTCCAAATTATTACGCATAGTAAGTTTCAAAACACTTTTATAGGTTGTAAAGAACTAAAAATTTTCATTTGTTGTGTTTGCAGCATATTTACTGAAATCTAAAGCTATTTCGATCAAACTTTGAACACCATTTTAACTTTTTAAACATTTTAACAGGTCACGTTACATTTTAACATAGGAAACCTTATTTGATAGCAGCTTCACAAGTCTTGCATGCATTGAACTTGTGAGTTTTTGGACAGTTTCTGCTTGAATTTGTTTGCAAGATGTCAGAATAGCCTCCCAGAGCTGCTGTTTGGATGTAAACTGCCTCCCACCCTCATAGATCTTTTGCTTGAGGATGCTCCAAAGGTTCTCAATAGGATTGAGGTCAGGGGAGGATGGAGGCCACACCATGACTTTCTCTCCTTTTATCCCCATAACAGCCATTGATGCAGGGGTATTCTTTGCAGCATGAGATGGTGCATTGTCATGCATGAAGATGATTTTATTACGGAAAGCATAGATCTTCCTTCTGTACCAGGGAAGGAAGTGTTCAGTCAGGAACTCCACATACTTTGCAGAGGTCATCTTTACACCTACAGGGACCCTAAAGGGGCCAGCCAGCTCTCTTCCCATGATTCCGGCCCAAAACATGACTCCACCACCGCCTTGCTGATGTCGCAGCCTTGTTGGAACAGGGTGGCCGTCCACCAACCATCCACTACTCCATCCATCTGGACCTTTCAGGGTTGCACGGCACTCAGTGAACAAGACTGTTTGAAAATTAGTCTTCATGTATTTTTCTGCCCAATGCAGCCATTTCTGCTTGTGAGCATTGGTTAGTGGTGGCCGAATGGAAGGTTTATGCACAGTTGCAAGACTCTGGAGGACTCTACACCTTGATGTCCGTGGGACTCCAGAGGCACCAGCAGCTTCAAATATCTGTTTGCTGCTATGTAATGGTATTTTAGCTGCTGCTCTCTTGATCCGATGCATGGATCTGGCAGAAATCTTCCTCAATGTGCCTTTATCTGCACAAACCTGTCTGTGCTCTGAATCAGCCACAAATCTCTTAATAGTGCGATGATCACGCTTACGTTTTCGTGAAATATCTAATGTTTTCATACCTCGTCCAAGGCATTGAAATATTTCACTCTTTTCGGCAGCAGAGAGATCCTTTTTCTTCCCCATATTGCTTGAAAATGGTGCTCTGCTTAATAATGTGGAACACCCTCCTTTAGTAGTTTTTCCTTTAATTTGGCTCACCTGGCAATCTAATTATCACAGGTGTCCGAGATTGTTTTCAGTGATCAAAAGAGCCCTGAGACACAATTCCATCCATGAGTTAAACTGGAAAAAAAATAAATTAATCTTTGTGACACTGAAATAGAATTTGCATAATAATTTGGAACAGGGTGTATATGTATATGTGTGTGTACATATATATATATATATATATATATATATATATATATATAAAATATATATATACATATAAATATATATATATAAATATATATATAGGTATATATATATATATATATATATAAATATATACATACATATATATATATATATATATATATATATATACTGCTAATTATAGATTTATGATAACCTCTTGACTGCCTATCGGCTAGATTACGAGTTTTGCGTTATGAGCGGCTCAGTACTAACTTGCAAGTTATTTCCACCGCTCACCTCCCTATAGCGCTGCTATTACAGGTTTTCAAAAACCCGGCGTTAGCCGGCAATATAGCATCGTTGAGCTCCATTGAGCTCCATATCGCACCATAATGCCACTGCTGCTTTGAGCTGGTTTTACGTGCTCATGCACGATTTCCCCATAGACATCAATGGGGAGAGCCGGCTAAAAAACGCAACGCAGCCCCATTGATTCCTATGGGGAAAGAAAATTTATGTTTACACCTAACACCCTAACATAAACCCTGAGTCTAAACACCCCTAATCTGCTGCCCCTGACATCGCCGACACCTACATTAAACTTATTAACCCCTAATCTGCCACCCCCGACATCGCCGCCACCTACCTACACTTATTAACCCCTAATCTGCTGCCCCTAACATCGCCGCCACCTACATCACACTTATTAACCCCTAATCTGCCGCCCCAATGTCGTCGCTACCTACCTACACTTATTAACCCCTAATCTGCCGCCCCCAATGTCGCCGTCACTATACTAAAGTTATTAACCCCTAAACCTAAGTGTAAACCTAACACCCACTAACTTTAATATAATTAAAATAAATCTAAATAAAAATTACTATCATTAACTAAATAATTCCTATTTAAAACTAAATACTTACCTGTAAAATAAACCCTTAGATAGCTACAATATAACTAATAGTTACATTGTAGCTATCTTTGGTTTTATTTTTATTTCACAGGCAAGTTTGTATTTATTTTAACTAGGTAGACTAGTTAGTAAATAGTTATTAACTATTTACTAGCTACCTAGTTAAAATAAATACAAATTTACCTGTAAACTAAAACCTAACCTGTCTTACACTAACACCTAACCTTACACTACAATTAACTAAATTACATTAATTAAATACAATTAACTAAATTACAAAAAAACAACAATACTAAATTACACAAAATAAAAAATGATCAAAAATTTAAACTAATTACATCTAATCTAATAGCCCTATCAAAATAAAAAAGCAATGTGGGAGTACGGCGGTTTAGGAGTTAATATGTTTATTATAGTGGCGGCGATGTCGGGAGCGTCAGATTAGGGGTTAATAATTTTATTTTAGTGTTTGCGATGTGGGAGGGCCTCGGTTTTGGGGTTAAAAGGTAGTTTATGAGTGTTAGTGTACTTTTTAGCACTTTAGTTATGAGTTTTATGTTACCGCTTTGTAACATAAAAGCCATAACTACTGACTTTCAGTTTACAGTACGGATCTTGTAGTTAAAGGCTGTACCGCTCACTTTTTGGCCGGACAGGAAAACTCGTAATACCGGCGCTATGGAAGTCCCATTGAAAAAGGACTTTTTGAAAGCTGCAGTAATTACGTTGCGTTACGGCCAAAAAAGTGTGCTGTACAGATATATCTGCAAAACTCGTAATACCAGCGGTAGTGAAAAAGCAGCGTTATGAAGCTTTTTCACTAATAACGCAAAACTCGTAATCTAGCCGTAAGGGTGGTAGCATCACTAGGTTCCTGGAAACCAGGAAGTTGAAGGCAGCACCATAGGACTTAAGGGAGCTGAGATCAAAGGGTTTACATACTCCCCGCATCCAGCTCCCTTAAGTCCTAACACCCAAGACCAAACTTTTGAAAGAAATCCATTTGCTCTTTCAAATAGTGGAGTTAAATGTGACCCCCTCCACTTAGCACTCAGTTGCTAACCCAAGAAACACATATTACACACATTTCCTGGGGAATAAAGGTTGAAGCTTTTTTTAATTGAAATGAACTTAATAACAACTTATAACATAACTCATAACCAAAAATTCACAGCTACATAGTATTTTCTCCCCTACTGCCTATCTGCCCATCTATCACCTAATGGCACATCCCCCAAAAAATAAAGCTCTCCGGTCAAACCAAAAAAGGAAGTACCCTAAAATTAGCCACCATATAGTGCAAGCACCCCAATAAAGCTGCAACAAAACCAATTCAATCAGGGTGGTAGGGTGGAAGCTTCTCCTTGCTGTTTATGGTCCTGGAATAAAACAATTTCTACACACACTACTTAAGGGGATATTAAACCCAAAACTTTTCTTTTGTGATTCAGACAGAGCTTACAATTTAAAAAAAAGTTTCCAATTGACTTCTGTTATTAAAGTTGCTTCATTCCCATGGTATTTTTTGTTGAAAAGATACCTAGGTATGCTTCTGGGGACACTATATGGCAGGAAATAGTGCTGCCATGTAGTGCTCTTGCAAATGGATAACATTCTTCCAAAACTGCTGCTATATAGTGCTCCAGACACGTGCACGCTTCTGAGCTTCCGTCCCTGATTTTAAACAAAAGATACCAAGAGAAGAAAAAAAATTGATACTAGAAAAAAATTAGAAAGTTGTTTAAAATTCCATGCACTATTTGAATTATGAAACATTTTGGGTTCCATGTCCCTTTAAGAAATTTTGAATCTGTTAATTATGTAATTCATCTCAAGTGATGTGGTGTAAATTATATTGTGCATAATAGAAAGTGAGATAAAAGAAGGCGCCAACATAGTGCAAAAATCAATGAGGTAAGACACGCAATATATGTAAGTCAAAATGTACTCACAAGATTGCAGACACTTGAGAAGTGTCACAAAAGCCTCCTGGACCCTCAGAGTCGTCCAGCTAACTCCCACTCCAATGTGGTAAGGTAAGTCTGCTCGTGTAGACCGGCTGTGTTAGCTCCGGTGGTAGTCTCCGCTTCAGACAGTCTTTCCAGCTGACAAAACTGTGGCCAGCTCAGGATACAAATGTACGGTTTGTGCTCACCCGTTAAGAGCCAATTATCAAGACAACTCAAGGCTGGGCGATATTGCAGTAAAATAATGAATACCAGAAGGTAAAGAATAAAAGTTTGTGGCAAAAATCTTAGTAAAATAAATAAGACTTTAATGGGCACAACGTTTCTCGGTCTGTACGTGACCGTTTCCTCAGGTGCAAAAGTGTTACACTTTTGCACCTGAGGAAACGGTCACGTACAGACCGAGAAACGTTGTGCCCATTAAAGTCTTATTTATTTTACTAAGATTTTTGCCACAAACTTTTATTCTTTACCTTCTGGTATTCATTATTTTACTGCAATATCGCCCAGCCTTGAGTTGTCTTGATAATTGGCTCTTAACGGGTGAGCACAAACCGTACATTTGTATCCTGAGCTGGCCACAGTTTTGTCAGCTGGAAAGACTGTCTGAAGCGGAGACTACCACCGGAGCTAACACAGCCGGTCTACACGAGCAGACTTACCTTACCACATTGGAGTGGGAGTTAGCTGGACGACTCTGAGGGTCCAGGAGGCTTTTGTGACACTTCTCAAGTGTCTGCAATCTTGTGAGTACATTTTGACTTACATATATTGCGTGTCTTACCTCATTGATTTTTGCACTATGTTGGCGCCTTCTTTTATCTCACTTTCTATTTAGTTACTCGCCCTGGGTCACCAACAGGATTCGTTTGAAGAAGCTGCTTGCCATCTGTTAGTTGGATACCATCCATAATATCACTAATACATAAGGACATTGGGTCTAAGATTATCTTACCTATTGCATACCTTAAACATTACTCTGTCCAGTTCAGGATATCTTTATTGTTGTATATTGTTGTTTACAGCTTATCTTGTGATGAGTAGTATATATCACCATCTTTAATATTAATTTATGTAGGAGCATTTATATTTAGATCCTGCTATATAATAGGTGTTCTTTGACAGTCACTTATTCCATTTTTTTTTTTTATTTTTTTTTTATATGTTATTTACACATTAGCAACTTGACCGTTGGCGCACTGATTTACTTTTGTAATATTGTGCATAGTCTTCTATTATCTTGGTATCTTTTGTTGAGCCCTGACGAAGTGCAGAGGTCACAACACAAAATGCATAGGCCAGGACTTTCTGTTTATTAAATGCTACCGGATATCTCTTCTCCGTAAAAGGCATAATGGGGTTAAATTACAAGTGAGGCACAAATTGTTTTGTTTAGCAATAAATAATGGGGGAGGGCAGAGTGTGAAATAAACAGGACACCAATATTATATAATTAATTATACTAGTGTGCTCTTATCAAGAGGATTATAGTACATTGGTATCCTGCCACAAATTCTGAGTCAGAAAGCAAGGCACAACTAAAAATAATTGTATTAGAGTATACAACTGTATATGAGCAGCTCAGAAATGTGTATTAAGTTTTAAGCTCAGCCCAAAGGGAAAAATCAAGGTTAAAATAATTTCTAATATAATAAACATTCATACTCTAAACTTTATTAATGTTTCCTAAAAGCTTCCACACATACGATAGCAGCAGCAAAATATTAAAAACACTTAAACCGGGCGGAGCCAACTACCAAGGGGATCAGACACGCACGAGTGGAGCTCCTGGCTCCAACAAGTCATTTACCTTGTTTATTTGCCCTTGGGTTAATATTTTTTTACATTTTAAGAAAATCCTTGGTCCTAAACTGATATCAGAGTCCCTGGGAGTGCTCAAACAGATATCTTTGGCTTCAGGAGCCTTTTTTAAACACACGACCGGAATGGAGGCCTTGGACAGCTGGGGGTTGGCTGTGGCGCAGCTCCTACAAGATCACTTCACCAGATTGGAGATAACACTATTTGAGACTAGCTGTGGTGGAGATAACAAACCTGCACATACTACCCTCAGCCTGACTGATGATGGCATTATCTTGGATCAGGGTAATAACACCGCCACGCTAACACCCGGGACCTCGTGTTACCTGTCTGACACTCTGCAATATGGGGAAATACCCGACTACCGCTACAACGACCTATCCAGTTCTGAAGCATGCACATTAGAGGAGGCGGCAGAAGTTGATTGTCCCGACATATTCACTGAACCGGGGTCGACCGGTAAGACAACGGATCTCGAAATCATTAGAGCCTCATTCCCGAGCCTACCTTCAGCTACAGGACATACAATGTTTGCAGCCAGCGGCCATATTTGGAAAAGTTTCCCTTTGCTTCGTGACTTTGTTGGCGTGGCGAATGAGCCTGTGGTGGAGGTTCAATTGTGGAGTGACCCTCAACAGTAGTGTTTGTGCGTCTCAGTGGGGACCTTGAGCAAGTCTCAGAGCATTTGCAGCAATGAAGAGACCATTTTCCTGACCGCACGCTTATACTTGATTCACTGGTTGGTGCACACATCTCATAGAGACAGCACAGATTTGAGATCTGGAGTGGGATGACAAAATTGTGTATAATAAAACGCTAGGTTATGGCATTGTTCCCTTCCCTGTTTTGAACCTGAACGAAAGACAGTATGCTTTGAGCTGAATTACAACCTCATACCATTATGATAGTCACTGACTTGATACCCTGGTTTATGATTCCAACAAATTGTTTAGCCCTGTTATATCTACATAGTTCAGTTTGCTTGTTGTCTGTTATGTATTTTATATTGCTTTAGCTATTTTAAAACTGAAAATGAGGTATACCTATGCCTGTCCTTCCTGTGTTATGTTGGGTTAACTTTATATGTACCGCAGATGAAAGCTGTGTCACCAATTCATGTCTGCCGATATATATGCTCAATATGAAAGGTATTACTAACTAATGTTTCTCTTAAAGGAAATCTTTACAGTCCAGCATGTGATTTTGTTTGACGGTATTCTATAACTTCCTGTCTACCATTTTCCTTTATGTACCAATCTACCACACACTATTAATGCTTTACTAGGCTCACGCCAACAAAAGACACAGATGACTATAGAAATATTAGCTCTAACACCAATAGATATATAATCAGATATATACTTCTATAATGCTTCTGGTCTTTAGCATGTTTGGGAGCTTGAATGTCTGCGGCCGGGATGTTTGAGCTTACCTGTCTAATTATTTGCAGCTACAATATGTAGACTAACTATAGACTGAAGACTACAGAGCTATCAGCGAACCACTGGTATCTAGTGTTTCATATATGTCTATACCTTTGCATAACAACCTTAAACATTTGCGCATTGTCAAGGCTTGATATGGTATAATAGCTGTTTTTAAATGCCAGAAGTGAAATAGGCAGGGCACAAGTTTTCAGCATTCCTTTTATATACATGATCTCATATATAAAACTTACAATCTGTTGTTATGACTATTGTTAAATTGGTCTGCGCAACCTCACTTCAAAGCATGTGAAATACCTATAGGATGGGCTGGACCCACACTACTGTCACTACATATGGTCTCCATACCCAAAATACTATTACTTAGCTATATAGGTTAAGTCAAACTTATGAGCCTAGCTATTAAGAATACGTACAGTATTAGCCAAACATATAATCTACCTTTTGAACCTATATGCCCCCCCCTCCCCCTACTGTATGCTTCATTGGGATCCCCTATGAGTCATATAAACCATATCAACTAGTAAAGTTTTGCCCCTGGTCTCCGCTAAAACAGATGCAGCTTCAACCCAGAATGCTATTAGCTAACTATTCTATATAACAACCGGCAGTCCATATCTTCACGAGCTCCCTAGCGTGGACTACCATACTTGAGTTATCACCTCCTCCCCCCTCCCCCCATTTTTTTTTACATAATTTGCCTCCTAACTTAGGAGGAAGAAATAAGCGGTTTCTCTATCCTATACCGCACACAAACTATTCCTTTTACAAGTACGCCCTGGTTCATAACTGACTTCCATGTCTACTCTCTCCTCCTAACATAGCTTTGAATATATTGTTACATATTATTTACCTAGCTTGCACCAAATATTCTAAATCTACCTTATTGTTCAAATATTTCACCTTTTGTTAGTCCTGGAAATTATTCTCTTGTAAGCCTATTAAAATATATCCTAACTGCAGTTTTAAAAAATAAAAACAGAGGTTCCTCACTGGGGGTCCATGAGTGGCCCTATCGCATCACTGCTTACCTACTTTATATTATACTACAGCATCTTTGTGGTCTAAAAGTGGCCGCTTGTATCTTATAGTGGGTGTGCAGTTTACATAGAGCTTATTGTTTATATTTAATGGGTAATGCGTCATTCAACTGTATTGTGTACCTATACGATTTTGTTTTGAAAGCTTACTCTGTAACAATTTATTTTCCTTCCTGTTATGTAATGAGAATTACTAATTGTTTGTTTGGTAAAGAAGCTTAATAAAAAATAATTTAAAAAAACCCACTTAAACCTAGTTATAAAAGCCATTCACCCTATAATAAGGTGGGTGAGCACCGTAAGTATTTAATCAAAGCCAGCAGCACAAATATGAGTATAAACTAAGCCCTTACAATCCAAGGCCTAATTATAGTTAGTTTTACAATTATCTATGTGCTGCTGAGCCAACAATGTCAAAAATAGAGTTGTAGTTATAACATAGGTAAGTGTGGTATATTGAGCTTTATAATTCAGAAAACAAGTATTTGTGCAATTGTTATAAAGGTTAGCCCTAAAATTAGAGCTTGTTGCTCTTTTTTGTACTAATCAGAAAACAACTTCTATGTATCCTGATTAGACAACATGAGACATTTAATATATGATGAATTTATGTATTAACTACAGACTTAGGTGTTAATAAAGATAAGGATTTATTAATAAGATATATATCATATGTTCAATATATATCTAAATGAGAGCCACAGATGGAGTAGAGATACTGACACGGTCTAAATCAGTAATGATAGTAACAAAATGATCTCCTTTTACTTCACGCATTCACACACATCTTAAAATATTTACAAGTTCAGACACTCCGCAGACACACATTGTTTGTTTGTAATGGATATTGCAGATAATAGGATTTGCCCAATAATTCAGAATGGTGACAACAAACAAGCAGGTAAGAAGCTTAAAGGCTTTAGTTTTGTTCGTGTACGTTACCACCTTGAGGACCGTGAGTGTTCCGTTACCGCATTGGGAGATCCGTGTCTGGGACTGGCAGCGTGTGTGAATGCGGCTTACTTCCGGGTAGCGGTAAAAAAGTAGATCCGGCCGTTCAATGATCCAAGCTCGGTAATAACAAAGTTGCGAAAAGATCATAAGAGATTCAAAGGAAGCAAAAGTAAATGTTGGAATGTTACTTTGCTCAGGATTCAAGTGATAGGAGACCTGAAATAAGAATAGCTACAACAGAGTAGGTATGACTTCAATAATCAGGCAGTGAATGAATGTTACAGGTAGTCCTTAAATAGGGAGGAGACCACATAGGAGGGGTTAGAGTTAAAGGTATACCACATCTCCCCCCCTTCAAGGAAGCACCCCAGGGGATTCCAAGCTAGGCTTCTCAGGATAGCGGCAATGAAAATTTCGCAGAAGACGGGGAGTGCGAAGATCAGAATGAAGTTGCCAAGAGTTATCCTCCGAACCATAACCCTTCCATTTCACAAGGTACTCCAACCTCCGCCTATGGATCCTAGAATCCAACACAGCTTCGACTTCATACTCCTCTCGATCATCAATGAGTATCGGAGGTGGTCGAGACAAGGAGAGGGACTGAGGTGATGGAAGATATGGCTTCAGCAAAGAGACATGGAAAGAGGGGTGAATCTTAAAATCCTGAGGAAGCTCCAATCTCACAGCATTGAGGTTGATTATTTTAGACACCTTAAAAGGACCCAAGTATTGATTTGCAAGTTTTTTACTAGGAACGGAAAGCTTAAGATTCTTTGTCGAGAGCAGAACTAAATCTCCAATTTGATAAGAAGGACCGGCTGTGTGATGGGTATCATACAACCTTTTCTGATAATCTTTAGCTTCTGAAAGATGTTTTTTCAGGATGTCCAGCCTTTCTTGTAAAGTAGTCGCAAAATCCAATGCAGAGGGTGAGTTCACTTGTTGAGAGGATAAAGAGATGGTGGTAGGATGATATCCGTAAGTAACGAAGAATGGGGATAGTTTAGTTGATGAAGAAGTGGTATTGTTGTAACAGAACTCCGCCAAAGGTAAATAAGATGACCAATCATCCTGTAGATGAGTTATGTAGCAACGAAGATATTGCTCAAGGATTTGGTTAAGTCGTTCCGTAAGACCATTTGTCTGGGGGTGAAATGCAGTCGAGTATCTTGAATTAATCTTGATTAGCTTGCATAAAGATCTCCAAAAATTAGAGGTAAACTGAGTACCACGGTCAGTTATAATAACTTTAGGCAGTCCATGTAAGCGAACTATGTTGTCTAGGAAAACGTGAGCTGTTGTGAAAGCTGTAGGGAGACCTTTTAGGGGAATGTAATGAGCCAGTCTTGTTAAATGGTCAATGACAACTAAGGTAGTATTGTAATGGTGGGATTCAGGTAACTCAACAATAAAGTCCATTGATATGGTACTCCAGGGTTTGTCAGGAATAGGCAGAGGAGATAAAAGACCTGATGGTCTTTTGTGTACTAACTTATTTCTGGCGCAGGTATCACAATGTTTTACGTAATTTGTTATATAAGTATCCATGAGTGGCCACCAATAATTTCTCCTGGTTAGGTCAATAGTTTTAGAAATACCTGGATGACCCGCTAGAGTCGCATCATGGGTTTGTTTAAGAATGGAAGATCTCATTTGTTGGGGGATATAGAGTTTAGATTTATGGTAAAAAAGACCAGTATTGGAATCTTTCTGACAGTCTATTCCATGTGGTGGTTCATGCTTTAATTCTTTTAATACCTCTTCTTCTAAAGGTGTTAGTAAACCTATAATTTTTTCTTTTGGAATGATTTGGTTGATTTGATCTTGAGTGTTTTGATCATGTAGTCTAGAGAGAGCATCGGCTTTGGTATTCAAGTGTCCCGGTCTGTATGTTAAGAGAAAATTGAAACGATCAAAGAATATCGACCATCTTGCTTGCTGTGCAGACAAGGTCTTACTTGTTTTTAGGAATTCAAGATTTTTATGATCTGTATAAATCTTAAAAGGCAGTTTGGAACCTTCTAATAAATGTCTCCAGTGATCTAGGGCACGTTTTATAGCTAGAAGTTCTTTATCTCCTATGCTATAGTTTTTCTCAGCGCTAGTCAACATTTTCGAATAGAAAGCAATAGGATGAATCTCAGTCTTGTTCTTATCTTGTTGTGATAATACTGCACCGATACCTGAGTCGGATGCATCGACTTCAAGGATAAATTCCAAATCAAAGTCTGGCATAGCTAGGATGGGTGCTGTTGTAAAATATTCTTTCAACTTGTTAAAAGCATGAGTTGCGGATTCTGTCCACTTAAATCTTTGTTTTTCACTAGTAAGTGCTGTTAATGGTTTAACGATTGAAGAGAAATTTTTAATAAACTTTCTATAAAAATTCGCAAAACCAATGAATCGTTGTACAGATTTTGTTGAAGTTGGAGTAGGCCAATTCAAAATTGCTGAAACCTTCTCCGGATCCATTTGTATTTTGTTGGGACTGATGATATAACCCAAGAATTTTATTTCTGTGACATGAAAAGAACATTTTTCCAGTTTAGCATATAATTTGTGTTCTTTTAAACGAGTTAGTACCCAGCGTACATGCTTTTCATGTTCCTGTGGTGTTCTAGAATAAATTAGGATGTCATCTAGGTATATTATGACACAAACGTCAATCAGGTCACGAAATATCTCGTTTATAAAAAACTGAAAAGTTGCTGGAGCATTACTCAGACCGAAAGGCATTACGTTATATTGAAAAAGGCCATATCTGGTTCTGAATGCCGTTTTCCATTCATGACCTTCCTTGATTCTAATCAAATTATAAGCTCCCTTTAAATCTAATTTGGTGTAAATAGTTGCACCAGTTAGACGTTCCAAAAGTTCAGGTATTAAAGGTAAAGGGTACCTGTTTTTTATTGTGATGTTATTCAATGCCCGATAATCAATAATAGGTCTTATGGTACCATCCTTCTTTCTTACTAGAAACATTCCTGCAGCTGCAGGGGATGTGGAGTGTGAAATAAATCCCTTACGTAAATTTTCGTCTAGGTAATTTCTAATATATTGAAGTTCCTCTTGAGAGAGAGGATAGATCTTACCATGAGGGATTTTGGAACCAGGTATTATATCGATAGGGCAGTCAAATTCCCTATGGGGTGGAAGGTTTTCTGCCTCTTTTAAATTAAATACTTCTGCCAAATCCTGATAACACGAGGGTAAACCATTATCAAGTGACGCTATGGTTTGATGTGGGTAACAAGTGTTTGAGCAAAAGGCAGAATCTAATGTTACCTTATTTGAAACCCAATTTATGTTTGGGTTGTGTTTCTTCAACCAAGGGTACCCTAGGATGAGAGTATGCTGATGTATGGATATGAGATCGAAAGATAAATATTCAGTGTGTCCCTGAGATGATGTTACAAGCAGGGGAACAGTATGATGTGTAATAGGCCCTTGTTCTATGAATGAACCATCTATTAACTTAATGGACACATGGTTTTGTTTGCAAATAACTGGTATTTTATTTTTATTTACATAGGTGGAATCAATATAATTGCCGGATGCTCCTGAATCAATTAATGCCTTGGTTTGGATATTTTTCTGGTCCCACTGTAAAGAAATGGACAAAGTCATGTGTGTATCATTTGCAATGCTGTAAATAAAGTCACTGGTTATTGCCTTACCATTCTTTTGTTTCTTTAACAAAGGACAAGTGGATACTGCATGTTCCTTTTGAGCACAGTATAAACAGAGATTTTCCAACCTCCTTCTAATTTTTTCCTCTGGTGGCAGAGGTCCTCTAAGAACTCCAATCTCCATAGGGGTAGCACTGCCATGAGCTCTATCATGACTTGTTGTGACTTGATAAGGTTTCCTGGATGGGTTATCATAAGAGGCCCTCTCTGCTCTCCTTTCTCTCAAACGTCGATCCAAAGAAGTGCTTAATTTGATAAGACCCTCAAGGGTATCTGGGATCTCAAGACGGGAAAGTTCATCTTTGAGTGATTCAGACAAACCCAGACGATATTGATTCTTTAAACTGATTTCATTCCACTGAGAGTCCTCTGCCCACATCTGAAACTCAGTGGTATAATCTTCCACATTTCTCTTACCTTGTTTTAAAGACCTCAATCTCGTTTCAGCATTTATTTGAGTATTTGAGTCTTGATATAGATTAGTCAAAGCAGAAAAAAAATCCTGTAATGAATCTAGGATAGGGTTATTGTTTTCAAAAAACCTATTAGCCCAAGTCCTTGGTTCACCTTGTAAGAAAGATATTGTGGTACATACTTTAATCCGCTCAGTGTGATAAGTCTTAGGTCTAAGGGAAAATAATTAGTTACAGGCATTCTTAAATTCCCTGAACTCAGAACGTTTCCCTGAGAAAGGTTGTGGATAATTAATATGAGGTTCAGGTGGATCATGAGGCTTTTGTGAAACATAATCTTTAACTATTGTTTTAAGTGCAGCATTTTCAGTCTGCACTTCAGTCACTGCTCTTGCTAAATAATCAAGTTTGAGATAGACATTATTAAACTCCTTCTTTATTTCATTAGGATCCATAATGGTAAATATTTTGAATCAAAAAAGTTTTGATTGTCTTTGGGCCTGATTATTATGTGGTATATTGAGCTTTATAATTCAGAAAACAAGTATTTGTGCAATTGTTATAAAGGTTAGCCCTAAAATTAGAGCTTGTTGCTCTTTTTTGTACTAATCAGAAAACAACTTCTATGTATCCTGATTAGACAACATGAGACATTTAATATATGATGAATTTATGTATTAACTACAGACTTAGGTGTTAATAAAGATAAGGATTTATTAATAAGATATATATCATATGTTCAATATATATCTAAATGAGAGCCACAGATGTAGTAGAGATACTGACACGGTCTAAATCAGTAATGATAGTAACAAAATGATCTCCTTTTACTTCATGCATTCACACACATCTTAAAATATTTACAAGTTCAGACACTCCGCAGACACACATTGTTTGTTTGTAATGGATATTGCAGATAATAGGATTTGCCCAATAATTCAGAATGGTGACAACAAACAAGCAGGTAAGAAGCTTAAAGGCTTTAGTTTTGTTCGTGTACGTTACCACCTTGAGGACCGTGAGTGTTCCGTTACCGCATTGGGAGATCCGTGTCTTGGACTGGCAGCGTGTGTGAATGCGGCTTACTTCCGGGTAGCGGTAAAAAAGTAGATCCGGCCGTTCAATGATCCAAGCTCGGTAATAACAAAGTTGCGAAAAGATCATAAGTGATTCAAAGGAAGCAAAAGTAAATGTTGGAATGTTACTTTGCTCAGGATTCAAGTGATAGGAGACCTGAAATAAGAATAGCTACAACAGAGTAGGTATGACTTCAATAATCAGGCAGTGAATGAATGTTACAGGTAGTCCTTAAATAGGGAGGAGACCACATAGGAGGGGTTAGAGTTAAAGGTATACCACAGTAAGCTAGTTAAAAAACAGGGAGATGAGGCTTCTCCCAGGACCCCTGATGCGCATTTCGCAAAACGCTTCCTCAGAGGGGGTGCGGGCAATTGTTACGTATTTATGTATGTATAACACCCTCCTCATCATGTAATAGGGCACACCTTCTAAACAGGCTTAGTTATGATAGGTTGGTAAAGATGACAATCAATGTAAATGTCCAGTTAGAGGCTGTATGCTAACTGACGTTACTAACACGATTGACGTGTGTATTTGGGGGCATGTAGGTGTTCAGTAACGAAACACCCTTTCTTCTCATAGCCCAATCAGAATTGTCAGAGTTGTGTGGGGGCGTGTAAATATCAAGATACATGGTATTCATTCGTATAATAGGCTGACAGCAGCTTGTACTGAGAAGATTCAATATCCATACCTAGAGAGTACAAGTATAAAATAAAATATTGACGTACAAATAGTCATAGAATATATCCGTGTCTGTTAGCTTTCAATTCATGCATCTAAGTGGGTGATTGTATTTACGTATTTGAAAAATGAAATACATGTAATGAGTCATTCAAAAACATGATAAAATATATTACCAGCTGCTGTATAAATACACATCTGCCCTTGATCATTGGTATAGTCATACATAGGAGCACATCAAATGCCGAATATATCCTGACTGATATTCTAGTGTACTTGACGGGTACATCCAGGTGCGTGTTAATGTTTAATAACACAACGCTTAATCTTATCATTGCACAATCAAAATCGTTAAATATATGTTAACACATGTAGATGTCATATTATATATCTGCCATTTATCTAGCAGGCTGCACGGAGGATGCACAAAATCCTAGATATTAGCATGCAGCATAAAGATGTCAAATAACAAAGTATCCGTTCTCCTATTCGAGCATGGTTCACTTGTGCACTTTCGTCTTATTCATTGATATCTATGCATCTATTTCTGATCTATCAAGCAGATCAGGCTTAGTTATGATAGGTTGGTAAAGGTGACAATCAATGTAAATGTACAGTTAAAGGCTGTATGCTCACTGACTTTACTAAAACAATTGACGTGTGTATCTGGAGGCGTGTCGGTGTTCAGTGACGAGACACACTTTCTTCTTATAGCCCAATCAGAATTGTCAAAGTTTTATGAGGGCGTGTAACTGTCAAAATACACGTTATTCCTTCATGTAATGGGACTTGTACTGAAAAGATTCATTATTCATACTTAGAGAGTATAGGTATAAAATACAATATTAACGTACAGATGATCATAGAATATATTCGTGTCTGTTTGCTTTCAATTCGTACACCTAAATTGGTGATTGTGTTTACATATTTGAAAAATGAAATATATGTAATAGGTCATTCAGAAACATGATAAAGTATATTGCAAGCTGTATGGATATAACGAGACTAGACATCTGCCCTCGGTCATTGATATAATCAAACATAGGATCCCATACAGTGCTGAGTATATCCTGACTGATGTTCTAATGTACTTGACGGGTACATCCAAGTGCGTGCTAGTGTTTAATAACATAACGCCTATTCTTATCATGGCATAATCGAAATCGCTAAATATATATTAAAACATATAAATGTCATATTATATGTCACCCATTGTCTAGCAGGCTTCACGGAGAATGTGCATAATGCTAGGTATTAGCATGAAGCATAAAGATGTCAAATAACAAGATGTCCGTTCTCCTATTCAAGCATGTTTCACTTGTACAATATCATCTCATTCATTCATATCACTACATCTATTTCTAAACCATCGAGCAGAGATGGCTATGTATTGGTCAAGAGGGATATGGTGAATACTTCATGTCACAATATTTTTTCCGAAAGTGTAACCTGATTTTACAGGCATACAAAGGAATGACAATTATTAACAATAATCCTATATAGAAATCTTTTTTTGTGGGAGATACATGTGAAAGCATAAACATGCTATTATACCCTATCATTGCTTAAAGGTTATAATTATTTAATAAACCCCAATTTCTACCAATGTGTAGTGAAAATTAATGCGGAACAAATGAACAAAACAGAATATAAGTGTGGTGAATAAAAATAATTGACTTTAGATATGGTTATCCATATAATAAACGATATATGTATACAAAGTACAGATGACATAGATAAGATATATCCAATGAACTAATATTATAGTATATAGTACTAGAAACATAAAAAAATATAGGTACAAAATTGTGTTGTAAAAATACAAAAAATTGTGCATAAGTGAAGGAGTAATTAGAAATGGTGAGCATGCAGTGAGGTACAATAAATGTGTAAAAAATATATATGATCCCATAATAAGTACATCAGAGGGAAAATATGATGACATACAATTAAGAACAATAATAAGTGTAGAAGTAAAGTGATATTTAAATGTGAATACATTTATAAATATACAAAGAAATTATTATAGTCATTCATGCCATTTGGTTTTACTGAATTTAATCGATAGATCCATTTGCACTCCAGCTTTGATAGTGCTTTCTCAATATTGCCACCTCTTATACCTAAAGATACTTTTTGAATAACTGTGTATTTTAAATTTGTAGATTTGCTGTTGTGATATTGCTGGAAATGTTTGGCAGTAGATGTCAATATTTTGCCATTGGCTTCATCACGATCGGCGTTTTTGATGTTGACATGCTCCAGGGTACGTACCCTCACTTCGTATGTCGTCATCCCTACATATGTCATTTTGCAAGAACAGAAGAGCACATATATAACTGCTAATGTTTTGCAAGAAAAATTAGATGACCAAATATATTCACTGCCGGTTCTATCAGTAATAGTTCTTGTATTCAAAACATATTTACAGGCAGAACATGTACCACATGGATACATCCCTAGGTCAGTATCCTTTTTCCTTGGGGACCTTACAAAATGGCTTGATACCAGCCTATCTCTTAGGCTTATGGGTCTCTTATATCCTATAGAGATACGATCACCTATAGTGGATTTTAGGACTGAGTCATTCTGTAGTATTTTCCAATGTCCGTTAATAATTTTTGTCACCTGTGACATTTGTGGATTGTACGTGGTTATCAATCTGGGATAAGATTCCTTAGAAGTTTTTTCCTTTGGGACCAGCAAATGATCTCTGTTAATGTGTAATGCTTTGTATTTTGCACTTTTTTACGGATTTTTTGCTGTATCCACATGCTATCAGTCTCTGCATTAGAATTTCACTTTCAGTTAAGTATATCTCAATGCTAGAGCAATTACGTCGAAGGCGTAGGAATTCACCATATGGAATTGCCTTGAGGGTACACGGTGGGTGGGCACTGGATCTATGCAACAGTGTGTTAGTGGCAGTATCTTTTCGATAGATGGTAGTGTTAATGAACCCTTCCTCATTCTTATATATGGTTAGATCCAGGAAACAGATTTTATTTTGGTCAGCTGTGTAGGTCAGTTTAATATTTTTATTATTGGTATTAATTTTGACCATAAATTGATCCAATTCTTGGGATGTTCCATCCCAATAGAATAGGACATCATTGATGTACCTTAGCCATAGTGGGATGTGATTGGTGTAATATTTCAAATCATCTGAAAATACACAGAAGAGTTCCCAGTGTCCCAAAAATAAGTTAGCATACGTCGGTGCGCATGCTGGACCCATTGCGGTACCTTGCGTCTGCAAATAATATCTATCATTGAAGGTGAAAAAATTATGAGTTAAAATAAACTAAAGTAATTTAATAAAAAACTCATTATGATCTTCATTATTATCACTGTTAGTTGATAGAAAATATTTGATCGCTTCAATTCCATCACTGTGCCGGATGTTGGTGTAAAGTGACTCAATATCAACTGTTACAAGCCAAATTTCATTTGTTAGATGAATATTTTGTAAAATCTGTAAGACCTCCATAGTATCTCGGACGTAGGAAGGTAATGTTGTTAAATATTCTCTAAGTCTATGGTCTACATATTTACTGGCATTTTCAGTCAGATTATCATTCACAGAAACAATGGGTCTGCCTGGAGGTATTTGAGAGTCTTTATGTACCTTCGGTAGAAAGTACATAGTAGAAATTTTAGGGTTGTCTTTCAATAGATACTTTTTTTCAGTGTTAGTGATTATATTTCTTTGCCATGTTTTTTGAACTAAGTTGTTATATTGGATCAAATATGAGCTCTGAGGGTTGAAAATTAATCGTTTGTAACAGGTGGAATTAGATAGTTGTTTGTCAGCCTCATCCATACATTTGTAATGGCCACAGAACTACATTTCCGCCCTTATCTGAGAGCTTGATGATGACATCATACCAGGATTCAATATCCTTCAATGCTTTACATTCCTGTAGACTTAAGTTATATTTTTTTTTGACAACAGGTAGTTGTTCAATCTGTTGACAAACCATCTTACAAAATACCTGTATCTCAGGTGATGTGGACATAGAGGGAACATAAGTAGATTTTGGGTCTAAGATTGGATTTCCAAGTTTCAAGACTAGGAGTCACATTTGTCTGACTGTTAGTATCATCATTACTTAATTCTTGTAAAATTTCAGCAGTCACTAGATCCTCCATATTCAAAACATTAGGGTTGTATGCATATATTTTCTTTAGCATTAATTTTCGAGAGAACAAATGAATAACTTTTATTAGTTCAAATTTGTTCAATGAGTTAACAGGACAAAAAGATAATCCCCTAGATAATATTGTCATATGTTCAGGATTCAGTGTGTGCTCAGACAAATTAATGACTCTCATTTGTTCATCCTTATCTTGGAGAAAGGACTTAATTCCCTTCTCCTTGTAGATTGTCGTGTCGGACCGGTAAATTTGCATTTGTTCCCCAGTGAATTAGATACTGATGGGTTGGTTTGCATAGTGGGAGGGGTTATGTTGTGTGGAGTGTGAGATAAAAAAGAGGAGGAAGCAACAGAGGATTGAACTGTACTATATGTTTTTGGTCTTGTAGAATCAGATATTGTATTAGTGGAGTCACTGACATGTATGGAATGTTCACACAAATCTGTGTCATTATCAGAAATATCGGATTCACTTTCTGCGCTGCTTTCAGCTTGTTGGACCAAATATCTATTGGCTCTACGTCTGAATGTGGTATTACTGCGCCAACGGTAAATCCTCTGATTTTGGAAATCTTCAATATCTCTTTGAAGTTTCTGTTTTTTACTAGCTATTAATTCCAATTCTAGTTTATCCAATTCTTTCTGATACTGATCAAATTTTGTTTTGTAATCAAATTTATCATTGAATTGAGATAATTGGGCATTGTATTCTTCCATCTCAGTATCTAACTTAGTTAGCTCCAACTTGTCATGTTTTATTAGTATCTGAATCAATTTTAGAGAGCACTCTGTTAGCGCAGTCTCCCACTGCTTCACTAGATCTTCATTATTCAGAGTGAAAGCAGGAAATACTTTCATTCTCAAACCCCTAGGAATTAGATTTTTTTTCAGCGTATTTTTCAAAAAAATGCCAATTCCACCATTTCTTGGATTGCTTATGTAGGGTTTGATGTAGTTTACATAGTACATTATTAAGTTCTTCCTCATTAATTTGTATGTTTTCTTTATTAGTTACATTAAAAAGTGTGTTAAGTTCTTGTAACCTTTTTTGATGGCGGTTAGCGATATCATTTTGAATATTCATGATATCAATATCTAAATAATCCCCCGAACTAGGGTAAACCCAGATGTAAGAGATCTGGGTATATTCTCCTAAAGGTACAATTTAGCAATAAATAATGGGGGAGGGCAGAGTGTGAAATAAACAGGACACCAATATTATACAATTAATTATACTAGTGTGCTCTTATCAAGAGGATTATAGTACATTGGTCAGAAATCAAGACACAACTAAAAATAATTGTATTAGAGTATACAACTGTATATGAGCAGCTCAAAAATGTGTATTAAGTTTTAAGCTCAGCCCAAAGGGAAAAATCAAGGTTAAATGAATTTCTAATATAATCAACATTCATACTCTAAACTTTATTAATGTTTCCTAAAAGCTTCCACACATACAATAGCAGCAGCAAAAGATTAAAAACACTTAAACCTAGTTATAAAAGCCATTCACCCTATAATAAGGTGGGTGAGCACCGTAAGTATTTAATCAAAGCCAGCAGCACAAATATGAGTATAAACTAAGCCCTTACAATCCGAGGGCTAATTACAGTTAGTTTTACAATTATCTATGTGCTGCTGAGCCAGCAATGTCAAAAATAGAGTTGTAGTTATAACATAGGTAAGCTAGTTAAAAAACAGGGAGACGAGGCTTCTCCCAGGACCCCTGACGCACTTTTCGCAAAACGCTTCCTCAGAGGGGGTGCGGGCCGCCGCAATTGTTATGTATGTATAACACCCTCCTCATCATGTAATAGGGCACACCTTCTAAACAGGCTTAGTTATGATAGGTTGGTAAAGATGACAATCAATGTAAATGTCCAGTTAGAGGCTGTATGCTAACTGACGTTACTAACACGATTGACGTGTGTATCTGGGGGCGTGTAGGTGTTCAGTAACAAAACACCTTTTCTTCTCATAGCCCAATCAGAATTGTCAGAGTTGTGTGGGGGCGTGTAAATATCAAGATACATGGTATTCATTCGTATAATAGGCTGATTGTGTTTACTTGCTGACAGCAGCTTGTACTGAGAAGATTCAATATCCATACCTAGAGAGTACAAGTATAAAATAAAATATTGACATACAAATAGTCATAGAATATATCCGTGTCTGTTAGCTTTCAATTCATGCATCTAAGTGGGTGATTGTATTTACGTATTTGAAAAATGAAATACATGTAATGAGTCATTCAAAAACATGATAAAATATATTACCAGCTGCTGTATAAATACACATCTGCCCTTGATCATTGGTATAGTCATACATAGGAGCACATCAAATGCCGAATATATCCTGACTGATATTCTAGTGTACTTGACGGGTACATCCAGGTGCGTGTTAATGTTTAATAACACAACGCTTAATCTTATCATTGCACAATCAAAATCGTTAAATATATGTTAACACGTGTAGATGTCATATTATATATCTGCCATTTATCTAGCAGGCTGCACGGAGGATGCACAAAATGCTAGATATTAGCATGCAGCATAAAGATGTCAAATAACAAAGTATCTGTTCTCCTATTCGAGCATGTTTCACTTGTGCACTTTCGTCTTATTCATTGACATCTATACATCTATTTCTAGTGTGACGAGACACACTTTCTTCTTATAGCCCAATCAGAATTGTCAAAGTTTTATGAGGGCGTGTAACTGTCAAAATACACGTTATTCCTTCATGTAATGGGCTGATAGTGTTCACTTGCTGACAGTGACTTGTACTGAAAAGATTCATTATTCATACTTAGAGAGTATAGGTATAAAATACAATATTATCCCATACAGTGCTGAGTATATCCTGACTGATGTTCTAATGTACTTGACGGGTACATCCAAGTGCGTGCTAGTGTTTAATAACATAACGCCTATTCTTATCATGGCATAATCGAAATCGCTAAATATATATTAAAACATATAAATGTCATATTATATATCACCCATTGTCTAGCAGGCTGCACGGAGAATGTGCATAATGCTAGGTATTAGCATGAAGCATAAAGATGTCAAATAACAAGATGTCCGTTCTCCTATTCAAGCATGTTTCACTTGTACAATATCATCTCATTCATTGATATCTCTACATCTATTTCTAAACCATCGAGCAGAGATGGCTATGTATTGGTCAAGAGGGATATGGTGAATACTTCATGTCACAATATTGTTTCCGAAAGTGTAACCTGATTTTACAGGCATACAAAGGAATGACAATTATTAACAATAATCCTATATAGAAATCTTTTTTTGTGGGAGATACATGTGAAAGCATAAACATGCTATTATACCCTATCATTGCATAAAGGTTATAATTATTTAATAAACCGCAATTCCTACCAATGTGTAGTGAAAATTAATGCGGAACAAAGGTGATCGTATCTCTATAGGATATAAGAGACCCATAAGCCTAAGAGATAGGCTGGTATCAAGCCATTTTGTAAGGTCCCCAAGGAAAAAGGATACTGACCCAGGGATGTATCCATGTGGTACATGTTCTGCCTGTAAATATGTTTTGAAAACTAGAACTATTACTGATAGAACCGGCAGCAAATATATTTTGTCATCTCATTTTTCTTGCAAAACATTAGGAGTTATATATGTACTCTTCTGTTCTTGCAAAATGACATATGTAGGGATGACGACACGCAAAGTGAGGGTACGTATCCTGGAGCATGTCAACAACATCAAAAACGCTGATCATGATGAAGCCAATGGCAAAAAATTGACATCTACTGTCAAACATTTCCAGCAATATCACAACAGCAAATCTACAAGTTTAAAATACACAGTTATTCAAAAAGTATCTTTAGGTATAAGAGGTGGCAATATTGAGAAAGCACTATCAAAACTGGAGTGCAAATGGATCTATCGATTAAATTCAGTAAAACCAAATGGCATGAATGACTATAATAATTTCTTTGTATATTTATAAATGTATTCACATTTAAATATCACTTTACTTCTACACTTATTATTGTTTTTAATTTTATGTCATCATATTTTCCCTCTGATGTACTTATTATGGGATCATATATATTTTTTACACATTTATTGTACCTCACTGCATGCTCACCATTTCTAATTACTCCTTCACTTATGCACAATTTTTTGTATTTTAACAACACAATTTTGTACCTATATTTTTTTATGTTTCTAGTACTATATACTATAATATTAGTTCATTGGATATATCTTATCTATGTCATCTGTACTTTGTATACATATATCGTTTATTATATGGATATCCATATCTAAAGTCAATTATTTTTATTCACCACACTTATATTCTGTTTTGTTCATTTGCTCCGCATTAATTTTCACTACACATTGGTAGGAATTGGGGTTTATTAAATAATTATAACCTTTAAGCAATGATAGGGTATAATAGCATGTTTATGCTTTCACATGTATCACCCACAAAAAAGATTTCTATACAGGATTATTGTTAATAATTGTCATTCCTTTGTATGCCTGTAAAATCAGGTTACACTTTCGGAAAAAATATTGTGACATGAAGTATTCACCATATCCCTCTTGACCAATACATAGCCATCTCTGCTCGATGGTTTAGAAATAGATGTAGAGACCCCCTCTGAGGAAGCGTTTTGCGAAACGCGCGTCAGGGGTCCTGGGAGAAACCTCGTCTCCCTGTTTTTTAACTAGCTTACCTATGTTATAACTACGACTCTATTTTTGACATTGTTGGCTCAGCAGCACATAGATAATTGTAAAACTAACTAATTAGCCCTCGGATTGTAAGGGCTTAGTGTATACTCCTATTTGTGCTGCTGGCTTTGATTAAATACTTACGGTGCTCACCCACCTTATTATAGGGTGAATGACTTTTATAACTAGGTTTAAGTGTTTTTAATCTTTTGCTGCTGCTATCATATGTGTGGAAGCTTTTAGGAAACATTAATAAAGTTTAGAGTATGAATGTTGATTATATTAGAAATTCATTTAACCTTGATTTTTCCCTTTGGGCTGAGCTTAAAACTTAATACACATTTCAGAGCTGCTCATATACAGTTGTATACTCTAATACAATTATTTTTAGTTGTGACAAACTGTTTTGTACAAGCGATATCGTCTTTTCGCAAGCCTTTTTCATTGTGCTGTCGCCATTTACGCTTCTATCCTTACCGCGATCTCAGAGCTGTGCTTAACTGTTTTCCGAAAAAAAAAAGTTGCACAAAACACTTAAAAAATACATTATCAAGTACAGTTAACACTTTCTAATAAAAATGATTTAAAGATTGCTAAATATGTATATGTATGTATATATGTCTATATATGTGTACATATATATTAATGTATTTATATGTGTATATATATATATATTTACAGTCATATATATACATATAAAAACATTAATATATGTATACACCCCTTTGCCATTAAGTAGAGGAAAACATGATAAAACATATTTATGCAATGATCATATTTAATAAAGATTTTAACTATGTATTTACTGTAAATATTTCACATTTGCTAATGCAAATATGCCATGTTTTTTGCGAGATGGGTGGTTTTTTTTCAACAATTTTTTTTCTCTATTGACTTCTATGGGGAATGCGAAAATGCAATAGTGTTTGCGCGATCTCGGGTGTTAGGTTTTTTTTCTCCTCTTTTTTTCTCCATTGATTTCTAAGGGGGAATACATGCACGGGAAAACCTAAGTAAGGTTTTTCGCGCTATTCGTGTTAATTCTTGCGCAAAATAAGTTTTTTGGAACTTGTAATACGAACACAAGCTGTCTAGGGCAAAAAGCTTAACTCTAGCAGAGTTTTCGCAATTGCAGAAAAAAGTACAGATTCACTTGTAATCTAACCTATAGTGAGCTAAAAGAGACCGCACCCTGAGGGGCACTGGCCTTATGATCAAGCAAGTAAGTATTTCCAGGTTTTGTTTGTCTCTCTTTATTTTCTTTTTTGTATATATAGATACAGTATATATACACACACACATATATATATATATATATATATAATTATATATATATACACAGACATATATATATATATATATATATATATATATACAGGGAGTGCAGAATTATTAGGCAAATGAGTATTTTGACCACATCATCCTCTTTATGCATGTTGTCTTACTCCAAGCTGTATAGGCTCGAAAGCCTACTACCAATTAAGCATATTAGGTGATGTGCATCTCTGTAATGAGAAGGGGTTTGGTCTAATGACATCAACACCCTATATCAGGTGTGCATAATTATTAGGCAACTTCCTTTCCTTTGGCAAAATGGGTCAAAAGAAGGACTTGACAGGCTCAGAAAAGTCAAAAATAGTGAGATATCTTGCAGAGGGATGCAGCACTCTTAAAATTGCAAAGCTTCTGAAGCGTGATCATCGAACAATCAAGCGTTTCATTCAAAATAGTCAACAGGGTCGGAAGAAGCGTGTGGAAAAACCAAGGTGCAAAATAACTGCCCATGAACTGAGAAAAGTCAAGCGTGCAGCTGCCAAGATGCCACTTGCCACCAGTTTGGCCATATTTCAGAGCTGCAACATCACTGGAGTGCCCAAAAGCACAAGGTGTGCAATACTCAGAGACATGGCCAAGGTAAGAAAGGCTGAAAGACGACCACCACTGAACAAGTAACACAAGCTGAAACGTCAAGACTGGGCCAAGAAATATCTCAAGACTGATTTTTCTAAGGTTTTATGGACTGATGAAATGAGAGTGAGTCTTGATGGGCCAGATGGATGGGCCCGTGGCTGGATTGGTAAAGGGCAGAGAGCTCCAGTCCGACTCAGACGCCAGCAAGGTGGAGGTGGAGTACTGGTTTGGGCTGGTATCATCAAAGATGAGCTTGTGGGGCCTTTTCGGGTTGAGGATGGAGTCAAGCTCAACTCCCAGTCCTACTGCCAGTTTCTGGAAGACACCTTCTTCAAGCAGTGGTACAGGAAGAAGTCTGCATCCTTCAAGAAAAACATGATTTTCATGCAGGACAATGCTCCATCACACGCGTCCAAGTACTCCACAGCGTGGATGGCAAGAAAGGGTATAAAAGAAGAAAATCTAATGACATGACCTCCTTGTTCACCTGATCTGAACCCCATTGAGAACCTGTGGTCCATCATCAAATGTGAGATTTACAAGGAGGGAAAACAGTACACCTCTCTGAACAGTGTCTGGGAGGCTGTGGTTGCTGCTGCACGCAATGTTGATGGTGAACAGATCAAAACACTGACAGAATCCATGGATGGCAGGCTTTTGAGTGTCCTTGCAAAGAAAGGTGGCTATATTGGTCACTGATTTGTTTTTGTTTTGTTTTTGAATGTCAGAAATGTATATTTGTGAATGTTTAGATGTTATATTGGTTTCACTGGTAAAAATAAATAATTGAAATGGGTATATATTTGTTTTTTGTTAAGTTGCCTAATAATAATGCACAGTAATAGTCACCTGCACACACAGATATCCCCCTAAAATAGCTATAACTAAAAACAAACTAAAAACTACTTCCAAAACTATTCAGCTTTGATATTAATGAGTTTTTTGGGTTCATTGAGAACATGGTTGTTGTTCAATAATAAAATTAATCCTCAAAAATACAACTTGCCTAATAATTCTGCACTCCCTGTACATACACACACACATACACATATATATATACACACACACACAGACATATATATATATATATATATATATATATATATATATATATATATATATAAAACATGGAAGGGAACTGCACTCCAAGACCGGATCAGGTACACATCCTGTGACTCAGTAACATCCAGCCCTGGGTGCTAAATAGCACTCCAAAAAAAGCTGTGATGTCACCAGAGCCACAGGCAGTTAACCCCAGTCCGGAATGGGTGCAAGAACCAAGGGAGATTACAAATAAAAAGTAGTACAACACATAGAAACACTCAGCACTCACCAGCTAGTTCACAGCTAAGATAAAATCACAACTGGAAAGGTTAGTCACCGCATCTGGCCAAATGGGAAAGCTCAGGCACCACATCAAGGTCCTTTCCTTAGCCTGAGTCCCTAACACAGGCACACCATCATGCGAGCTCACAAAGCTAAACAAACTGAGAACAAAGAAGGGGTGCACAGGTGGCTGTAATCACCCATAGAAAATACAAAACATGGAAGGGAACTGCACTCCAAGACCGGATCAGGTACACATCCTGTGACTCAGTAACATCCAGCCCTGGGTGCTAAATAGCACTCCAAAAAAAGCTGTGATGTCACCAGAGCCACAGGCAGTTAACCCCAGTCCGGAATGGGTGCAAGAACCAAGGGAGATTACAAATAAAAAGTAATACAACACATAGAAACACCCAGCACTCACCAGCTAGCTCACAGCTAAGATAAAATCACAACTGGAAAGGTTAGTCACCGCATCTGGCCAAATGGGAAAGCTCAGGCACCACGTCAAGGTCCTTTCCTTAGCCTGAGTCCCTAACACAGGCACACCATCATGCAATCTCACAAAGCTAAACAAACTGAGAACAAAGAAGGGGTGCACAGGTGGCTGTAATCACCCATAGAAAATACAAAACATGGAAGGGAACTGCACTCCAAGACCGGATCAGGTACACATCCTGTGACTCAGTAACATCCAGCCCTGGGTGCTAAATAGCACTCCAAAAAAAGCTGTGATGTCACCAGAGCCACAGGCAGTTAACCCCTTGGTTCTTGCACCCATTCCGGACTGGGGTTAACTGCCTGTGGCTCTGGTGACATCACAGCTTTTTTTGGAGTGCTATTTAGCACCCAGGGCTGGATGTTACTGAGTCACAGGATGTGTACCTGATCCGGCCTTGGAGTGCAGTTCCCTTCCATGTTTTGTATTTTCTATGGGTGATTACAGCCACCTGTGCACCCCTTCTTTGTTCTCAGTTTGTTTAGCTTTGTGAGCTCGCATGATGGTGTGCCTGTGTTAGGGACTCAGGCTAAGGAAAGGACCTTGACGTGGTGCCTGAGCTTTCCCATTTGGCCAGATGCGGTGACTAACCTTTCCAGTTGTGATTTTATCTTAGCTATGAGCTAGCTGGTGAGTGCTGGGTGTTTCTATGTGTTGTATTACTTTTTATTACTTTCTATGTGTTGATGTCACCAGAGCCACAGGCAGTTAACCCCTTTTATTACTTTCTATGTGTTGATGTCACCAGAGCCACAGGCAGTTAACCCCTTGGTTCTTGCACCCATTCCGGACTGGGGTTAACTGCCTGTGGCTCTGGTGACATAACAGCTTTTTTTGGAGTGCTATTTAGCACCCAGGGCTGGATGTTACTGAGTCACAGGATGTGTACCTGATTCGGTCTTGGATTGCAGTTCCCTTCCATGTTTTGTATTTTCTATGGGTGATTACAGCCACCTGTGCACCCCTTCTTTGTTCTCAGTTTGTTTAGCTTTGTGAGCTCGCATGATGGTGTGCCTGTGTTAGGGACTCAGGCTAAGGAAAGGACCTTGACGTGGTGCCTGAGCTTTCCCATTTGGCCAGATGCGGTGACTAACCTTTCCAGTTGTGATTTTATCTTAGCTGTGAGCTAGCTGGTGAGTGCTGGGTGTTTCTATGTCTTGTATTACTTTTTATTTGTAATCTCCCTTGGTTCTTGCACCCATTCCGGACTGGGGTTAACTGCCTGTGGCTCTGGTGACATCACAGCTTTTTTTGGAGTGCTATTTAGCACCCAGGGCTGGATGTTACTGAGTCACAGGATGTGTACCTGATCCGGTCTTGGAGTGCAGTTCCCTTCCATGTTTTGTATTTTCTATGGGTGATTACAGCCACCTGTACACCCCTTCTTTGTTCTCAGTTTGTTTAGCTTTGTGAGCTTGCATGATGGTGTGCCTGTGTTAGGGACTCATGCTAAGGAAAGGACCTTGACGTGGTGCCTGAGCTTTCCCATTTGGCCAGATGCGGTGACTAACCTTTCCAGTTGTGATTTTATCTTAGCTGTGAGCTAGCTGGTGAGTGCTGGGTGTTTCTATGTGTTGTATTACTTTTTATTTGTAATCTCCCTTGGTTCTTGCACCCATTCCGGACTGGGGTTAACTGCCTGTGGCTCTGGTGACATCACAGCTTTTTTTGGAGTGCTATTTAGCACCCAGGGCTGGATGTTACTGAGTCACAGGATGTGTATCTGATCCGGTCTTGGAGTGCAGTTCCCTTCCATGTTTTGTATTTTCTATGGGTGATTACAGCCACCTGTGCACCCCTTCTTTGTTCTCAGTTTGTTTAGCTTTGTGAGATTGCATGATGGTGTGCCTGTGTTAGGGACTCAGGCTAAGGAAAGGACCTTGACGTGGTGCCTGAGCTTTCCCATTTGGCCAGATGCGGTGACTAACCTTTCCAGTTGTGATTTTATCTTAGCTGTGAGCTAGCTGGTGAGTGCTGGGTGTTTCTATGTGTTGTATTACTTTTTATTTGTAATCTCCCTTGGTTCTTGCACCCATTCCGGACTGGGGTTAACTGCCTGTGGCTCTGGTGACATCACAGCTTTTTTTGGAGTGCTATTTAGCACCCAGGGCTGGATGTTACTGAGTCACAGGATGTGTACCTGATCCGGTCTTGGAGTGCAGTTCCCTTCCATGTTTTGTATTTTCTATGGGTGATTACAGCCACCTGTGCACCCCTTCTTTGTTCTCAGTTTGTTTAGCTTTGTGAGCTCGCATGATGGTGTGCCTGTGTTAGGGACTCAGGCTAAGGAAAGGACCTTGACGTGGTGCCTGAGCTTTCCGATTTGGCCAGATGCGGTGACTAACCTTTCCAGTTGTGATTTTATCTTAGCTGTGAGCTAGCTGGTGAGTGCTGGGTGTTTCTATGTCTTGTATTACTTTTTATTTGTAATCTCCCTTGGTTCTTGCACCCATTCCGGACTGGGGTTAACTGCCTGTGGCTCTGGTGACATCACAGCTTTTTTTGGAGTGCTATTTAGCACCCAGGGCTGGATGTTACTGAGTCACAGGATGTGTACCTGATCCGGTCTTGGAGTGCAGTTCCCTTCCATGTTTTGTATTTTCTATGGGTGATTACAGCCACCTGTACACCCCTTCTTTGTTCTCAGTTTGTTTAGCTTTGTGAGCTTGCATGATGGTGTGCCTGTGTTAGGGACTCATGCTAAGGAAAGGACCTTGACGTGGTGCCTGAGCTTTCCCATTTGGCCAGATGCGGTGACTAACCTTTCCAGTTGTGATTTTATCTTAGCTGTGAGCTAGCTGGTGAGTGCTGGGTGTTTCTATGTGTTGTATTACTTTTTATTTGTAATCTCCCTTGGTTCTTGCACCCATTCCGGACTGGGGTTAACTGCCTGTGGCTCTGGTGACATCACAGCTTTTTTTGGAGTGCTATTTAGCACCCAGGGCTGGATGTTACTGAGTCACAGGATGTGTACCTGATCCGGTCTTGGAGTGCAGTCCCCTTCCATGTTTTGTATTTTCTATGGGTGATTACAGCCACCTGTGCACCCCTTCTTTGTTCTCAGTTTGTTTAGCTTTGTGAGATTGCATGATGGTGTGCCTGTGTTAGGGACTCAGGCTAAGGAAAGGACCTTGACGTGGTGCCTGAGCTTTCCCATTTGGCCAGATGCGGTGACTAACCTTTCCAGTTGTGATTTTATCTTAGCTGTGAGCTAGCTGGTGAGTGCTGGGTGTTTCTATGTGTTGTATTACTTTTTATTTGTAATCTCCCTTGGTTCTTGCACCCATTCCGGACTGGGGTTAACTGCCTGTGGCTCTGGTGACATCACAGCTTTTTTTGGAGTGCTATTTAGCACCCAGGGCTGGATGTTACTGAGTCACAGGATGTGTACCTGATCCGGTCTTGGAGTGCAGTTCCCTTCCATGTTTTGTATTTTCTATGGGTGATTACAGCCACCTGTGCACCCCTTCTTTGTTCTCAGTTTGTTTAGCTTTGTGAGCTCGCATGATGGTGTGCCTGTGTTAGGGACTCAGGCTAAGGAAAGGACCTTGACGTGGTTCCTGAGCTTTCCCATTTGGCCAGATGCGGTGACTAACCTTTCCAGGTGTGATTTTATCTTAGCTGTGAGCTAGCTGGTGAGTGCTGGGTGTTTCTATGTGTTATATATATATTATATATATATATATATATATATATATATATATAAATATGCACACACACACAGACATATATATGTCATTTTGCTGCAGAGATTAACTGCACTTTGCACTTTGCCCTTTGCTCAACCCTGCATCACATGGTAGCGAGAGCCAATCAGAGGCTTGCAGTTTTTCAGAGACTTCCTGTGAGGAGAGTTTAGTCAGAGCTGTTCAGGGCTGCTGAAAGATGTGTGTGTGATTCTGCCTGGGATGATAAAGGCTGCATCCAGGACCCTGCATGCTGTGAACACTCAGCGTGATATCACAGTAAGAAGCAGCTGCATTGGGACTAGAGTGAGCTGTCATTTCAGACTGTCAGCATTTAAAGGGACATTAAACCCACATTTTTTTCTTTCATGATTTAGAAAGAGAATGCAATTTTAAACATCTTTCTAATTTAATACTATTATCTAATTTGTTTTATTCTCGTGATATTCTTTGCTGAAAAGCATATCTAGATATGTTCAGTAGCTGCTGATTGGTTGCTGCACATAGAAGCTTCGTGTGATTGGCTCACCCATGTGCATTGCTTTTTCTTCAACTAAGGATATCTAAAAGGTGAAGCAAAATAAATAATAGAAGTAAATTGTAATGTTGTTTACATTTGTATTCTCTATCTGAATCATGAAAAAAAGATTTTGGGTTTAGTGGCCCTTTAAGTGGAAATAAAGCATCCAGGACCCTGCATGCTGTGAACACCCAGCCTGATGTCACAGTAAGAAGCAGCTACAGTAGGACTAGAGTGA
The DNA here is from genome assembly GCF_027579735.1 of Bombina bombina. NCBI lineage: Eukaryota > Metazoa > Chordata > Amphibia > Anura > Bombinatoridae > Bombina > Bombina bombina. The sequence continues at coordinate 534,449,789 of NC_069505.1, read as the reverse complement.
GCTGTCATTTCAGACTGTCAGCACTTAAGTGGAAAAGCAAGCAGCCGAGAAAGCAGCCAGACCTTTTCTAGAACATTCTACAGGAGGATTCAGGTAGTGGAACAGTTATAGTTATCCCTCACACTAAACAGATATCTGAAACTTACTAAGGGCCCCAACATTCACCACCACAAGGGACTTTACTTAGCATTGTAATTTGGGAAAAAGGGTACCCTGCAAAGTGTGGGACTGTTATGTTATTTGTATGTTGTTCTATTTGCATTTAAATATATTCTGTGTTACTTTATTATCTGTTTCTGTTTATTATTGCATGTTGTGGGGAACTCATTGTCTCAGTGTTGTGGGTTCCCTGAGAATTGTTATCACTGAGTGGAGGCACTGTATGTTACATTAATCAAGATGTCCCAGACTCCCTACTCCAGGGGAGACTTAGGTCATTCCTGTGAAGCCACAGCGTCAAAGGTGACCGTCCAACCTGTATCATTCTCACCAAAGATAGATAAGGAAGGGGTTACAGATGGAGGCACTGCTGAGATGAACTGGGACAGTAAGAAGTGTTTAAGCAAGACCCCTGTTCCATCACCCAGAGATGTTAGAGAGTTTGCTAGAATAATGAGGGTTCATCCCCAGAAGGTTGTGGCTGTGCAAACTCCTATTGGACTCAGCCGGAGGAAGTTTATAGATGCCCTAAAACTGATCCCTGTGTTGGAAAACCCTGCCATATTTCAGGCTAAGAAAACAGGAACTCATGGTGTGACCCTTGTTCAGGGGGACCAGGATATAAATCCAGAAAAAGGAACAACTAGAATCCCTATACCTGGAGCAGACCCTAAAGGTGCCTGATAGTATACCCAGAAGGAGATTCTGACCACGAGGAGGGTGGTGATTCTGACCTGATATTTCAAAATAGTGACAGTGAGTCTGAAGATGATTTAAATGTAAATGATTCTGAAGGCAGTTCTATAGTAAGTGAAAGGAGACTCAAGAATGATTTTCCTAAGCAAGAGATTTCTTCTCCCATAACAAATGTACTTAAACAATTAGCGGGGGAACTGACCCAAGCTCAACACATTCACAATTACAAGAGATTGAAGATTTTCTCTGGGATTGACCCTAATCCTGTTGGAGAAGAGTGCTTCAAATCCTGGAGAGACACTACTTTGCAGCTTCTTAGAGAATGGGCTTGTTCTGAGGATGTGAAACGACAAAGGTTCATAGAAGGTTTAAAAGGTCCGGCCTTAGACCTGGTAAGGCACCATCAAATTATCCATCCTCAAGCTTCTGCATCAGAGCTCCTTCAAATTATAATGACTGCATATGCAGAGGAAGAAGATGAGTTTGAGTTGAGAGAACGATATGCAAATACAATTCAAGTAAAAGGTTAAAAACTGTCAGCCTATGTTGTGAGAGTAGAACTCATAGTAGGACCATTAGTGGAGAAAGGGATCATTCCCGCATCTGAAATTGATAAATACCGGTGCAATCAGCTCCTTAGAGGAACACTACCTGGAGACTCCTGTGCAGCCACTGGTATCACTTATGGTTGAGGGCATCCCAGCTTCTGCATTGCTAGACACTGGATCCCAGGTGACCATTATCTTCAGATCATTTTATGATGCTCACCTACGTCACTTACCTATTGCCACAGCTAAAGATGTCAGTTTATGGGGGCTAGGTTCACAAGCCTGTACAGTAGAAGGAGTAGTCAGAGTGCAGATTGTCATCCCACAACTGAACACTGGAAAGACTTGCTCCATGGATGTGGAGGCTCTGTTGTGCCCTACCCCTAAACAATCAAGTTTCTCCATTCTCCTGGGAACCAACACTAGTATGGTTCGAAACTTGCAAGAGGTAGGAAATGTATCCATTAATCAGATGGCTGAATTGGAGCCTGCCCTAAGACACAAATGTCACAAATTAGCTCAAGAATCACTGACTGGGCAGTTCCATTACTGGGGCCCCCAGCCTTTGACTTTACAACCTGGAGAAATGAAATCTGTTAAAGCTGTACCCACCTTACAGGAGGGTATGATTAATTGTGCACAGATATAGTGTGTAGAATATATTCCTGAAGAGGACATTCGAAAGGGCTGGATGATTATGCCTGAAGTCAAGGATTGGCAGAAAGGCACAACAGGTATTTTTGCAGTAACTGTCTGTAATCTGTCCCCAAGAGATGTCCATATTGATCATTGTCAAGAATTGGGAATCCTTCACCTCTTAGAGGAAATAACCCCTATTTCTGCCCTTCCCATAGAACCAGCAGTCAACTCCTCAGGAGAATTGGAGTTTGATTTTGAAGACTCAAGTTTACCATTTGAATGGAAAGAGAGATTGCTTAAAGCTCTAAAAACCAGAAGAGGAGTCTTCTCAACTAAAGACATGGATGTAGGGTGTTGCAAGAGTGCACAACACACCATAAGATTGACGGACTCTGCTCCCTTTCGTGAGAGGTCTCGACGTATAGCACTACGAGATGTGGAGGATGTGAGAAACATCTTGCAAGAAATGGAAGATACTGGCATTATCAAAGAATCTAGAAGTCCCTATGCTTCTCCCATTGTAGTGGTGAGGAAAAAGAATGTGCGATTGTGTATAGACTATCGAACTTTAAATAAACGAACAATTCCTGACCAGTATACACTACCCCAAATAGAATATCTACTGAATGCTCTATCTGATAGCAAATGGTTTAGTGTATTGGATCTCCGCTCTGGATGTTATCAAGTTCCCATGAAAAAAGAGGACCAAGAGAAAACAGCATTCATCTGACCTTTGGGTTTCTACCAGTTTACCCGTATGCCACAAGGGATTACCGGGGCCCCAGCAACTTTCCAGAGATTAATGGAAAAGACCCTTGGGGACCTTAGTCCAAGAGAGTGCCTTGTTTATCTGGATGATATATAATCATTTTTGGAAGAACCCCTGAAGAACATGAAAATCGGTTGCTGAGGGTGTTAGATCGATTGCAAGCTGAAGGTCTGAAGTTATCAGTTGACAAATGCAAATTTGCAGGAAGCTCAGTAACGTATGTTGGACATATAGTTTCTGCAGAAGGTGTGGCCACAGACCCAGCAAAAATAGAAGCAGTGGTAAATTGGCCAAGACCAAAGAATATTGAAGAGCTACGTTCATTCTTGGGGTTCTGCGGTTACTACCGTCGTTTTGTAGAAGGTTATTCCAAGATAGCTAGAAGTCTTTACAATCTTCTGAAATTGGAGCCTGGAGAGAATGCCAAGCAGAAGAGCCTGCATTCCAAGAAACCCATAGGAGATAAGTGGACTAATTCCTGTGAAGAGGCTTTTCAGCTACTTAAAAGTAAGATGACTGAAGCTCCTGTACTGGCATATGCAGATCTTGAGAAACCATTTGTGCTTCATGTAGATGCCAGCATGGAATGGCTTGGAGGCATTCTCCACCAGGCACATCCTGGGGGGCTGAGGCCTGTTGCCTACATTAGTCGGAGTTTGTCTAAAGCTGAAAAGAATTAACCAGTGCATAAACTAGAATTTCTGGCATTGAAGTGGGCTATCGTAGATAAACTACATGATTACCTGTATGGTGCAGAATTTGAGGTGAGGACCGACAACAATCGCCTCACCTATATCTTGACCAGAGCTAAACTAGATGCCAAATCGCTAGCTTGCAGCTTTGTCCAACTATAGCTTCTCATTGAAATACAAGCCTGGATCTACTAATGTGGGAACTGATGCTTTATCTCGGAGACCTGGACTTCCTCCAGAGACAGATAAAGAAGATTGGATTGAAATTCCTGGCCCTGGAGTAAGGGCATTGTGTCAGACCTCTATCACTGAAGATGGGTGGGTTAACTTTTCTGAATTGTGATGCATCTACTCACTCAGTTGTAGTGCTGAGGCAGTTCCAGAGGCTATGTGTTTCCCAGTTAACCTGCCCCAGTGGACAAGCATCAGTAATGAGGATAAACAACAAACTCAAGCTCAAGACCCAACAGAGGCCCATTATTAAAAGCTGTTAAGAATGAGTGCCAAAAATACTTGAACTGTTTACCTGCTGAGTTGCAACAACTATTCAAGAGAGAATGGAGCCGTTTCCGTATTGAGAAGGGACTTCTCTATAGGCTCATTCAATATCATGATCACCCAGGACGAAGACAGTTGGTATTACCAGAAAAGTATAGAGGAATGGTACTAAGATCCTTGCATGACCAACATGGACACCAGGGGGTGGACAAAACTTTTGGATTGGTGCAAGATCGTTTCTTCTGGCCAAAAATGAGAGAGTCTGTGGAGAGGCATTGTCATAATTGCCGAAGGTGTATTCAGAGGAAAACTCTACCTACCCGAGCTGCGCCAATGGGCCACCTAAAGAGCTCTGGCCCCATGGATCTATTCTGTATGGATTTTCTGTGTATTGAGACTGATTCAGCAGGAGTAGGAAATGTACTGGTAGTGACTGATCATTTCACCAGGTATGCTCAAGCTTACCCTACTATAGACCAGAAAGTCACCACAGTTGCCAAAGTGCTATGGCAGAAGTTTTTCATTCACTATGGGTTACCTAGCCGAATTCATTCTGATCAGGGTTGTGACTTTGAAAGCCAACTTATAAAAGAACTTTTGAAACTGCTAAACATTGAAATGTCCAGAACTAGTGATGTTGCGAACCTAAAAATTTGGGTTCGCGAACAGCGAACGGGCGAACCGGGTGAACTGCCATAGACTTCAATAGGCAGCCGAATTTTAAAACCCACAGGGACTCTTTCTGGCCACAATAGTGATGGAAAAGTTGTTTCAAGGGGACTAACACCTGGACTGTGGCATGCCGGAGGGGGATCCATGGCAAAACTCCCATGGAAAATTACATAGTTGATGCAGAGTCTGGTTTTAATCCATAAAGGGCATAAATCACCTAACATTCCTAAATTGTTTGGAATAACGTGCTTGAAAACATCAGGTATGATGTTGTATCGATCAGGTAGTGTAAGGGTTACGCCCGCTTCACAGTGCGCAGTGTAGGTGATATACCTGCCCTGACCATGCTTTGCAGACCAGGTATCAGTGGTCTGATGGACCCTTGCCCTAACACTGTGTGCCAGACATGCCATTATAGCAGACTTATATGGCTTTGGCGTTGCTTTTTGGTAATTAGAAGGCTGCTAAATGACACTGCGCACCACACGTGCTTTATGCCCAGCAGTGAAGGGGTTAATTAGGGAACAGCTTGTAGAGTTAATTTTAGCTTAAGTGTAGTGTAGTAGACAACCCAAAGTATTGATCTAGGCCCATTTTGGTATATTTCATGCCACCATTTCACCGCCAAATGCGATCAAATTTAAAAAAAACTTACATTTTTTCGCAATTTTAGGTTTAACACTGAAATTATTTACAAACAGCTTGAGCAATTATGGCACAAATGGTTGTAAATGCTTCTCTGGGATCCCCTTTGTTCAGAAATAGCAGACATATTTGACTTCGGCGTTGCTTTCTGGTAATTAGAAGGCTGCTAAATGCTGCTGCACATCACACGTGTATTATGGCTAGCAGTGAAGGAGTTAATTAGGTAGTTTGTAGGGAGCTTGAAGGGTTAATTTTAGCTTTAGTGTAGACCCCCTGATCCCTCCCAAACAGCTCCCTTCCCTCCTCCACCCCACAATTGTCCCCGCCATCTTAAGTACTGGCAGAAAGTCTGCCAGTACTAAAATAAAAGGTTTTAAAAAAAAAAATTTTTTTTTTAGCATTATTACATATGCTTTGGTGTAGCATCCCCCCTTAGCCCACATCCTCCCTGATCCCCCCCCCAAAAAAAAACAGCTCTCTAACCCTCCCAGACCTTTTCTAGAACATTATACAGGAGGATTCAGGTAGGATTCAGTTATAGTTATCCCTCACACTAAACAGATATCTGAAACTTACTAAGGGCCCCAACATGCACCACCACAAGGGACTTTACTTACGTATTTTGGGAAAAAGGGTACCCTGCAAAGTGTGGGACTGTTATGTTATTTATATGTTGTTCTATTTGCATTTAAATATATTCTGTGTTACTTTATTATCTGCTTCTGTTTATTATAGCATGTTGTGGGGAACTCATTGTCTTAGTGTTGTGGGTTCCCTGAGAATTGTTATCACTGAGTGGAGGCACTGTATGTTACATTAATCAAGATGTCCCAGACTCCCTATTCCAGCGGAGACTTAGGTCATTCCTGTGAAGCCACAGCGTCAAAGGTGACCGTCCAACCTGTATCATTCTCACCAAAGATAGATAAGGAAGGGGTTGGGGTTACATATACATACATACACACTCACACAGACATATATATATATTATTCTTTTTTTTTTTTTTTTTTTTTAAATGTTTTTATTAAGATAAATTACCATCACGGTACAAAAATAAAATAGAAATTGTGCTTGGAGCACGCAGGCTCCTACATAACATATAAATAGTCAATCTAAACTGTTCAAACATTTGAGGTTGATATTTATGTAAATTATGTAGAGTAAACATAATATAATACTCTTTAAAATGGGTATGGTGGTGAGGGAGGGGGGGGGGAAGAAAAAGGGAGGGGGAGGTAAAGTGGGATGTAGGAGGTAGAGAGAAGATTTCCGTCTTAGGAGTATGTGAGAATATCTAACTTGCGTTTATCACAATATTCGGGGACCAAGTAGTTTCATAGCGAGTTTGCCAGTCTGCCCACACTAGTTCAAACGGGTCTGAGTTGTTTAAAGTGTAAAATACATTTTTCTCCATGTTATAGATATATGACATGTAGTTTAAAATATAGGACCATTTTGGGGGAGTCGTGGTATTCCAAGATTTGGCTATTGCCGCTTTAGTAGCTGTTAACAAATAAATACACAGATATGCTTGGTGTTTGGGTAGGTCGCGAATACCAATGTGGAGCAGGGCATTTGAGGGGGTTTTGGGGAGCTTTAATATTATTCATTTTTAATGTTACGGTACTACTCTTTAATTATAACATACTATTACTGCTCCAAATACCACTTTTCTATACTAGGAATGACTTGATATTCTGGAGCATTCTTTAATACTCTACAGGCTGTGCAATAATAATATGGCCATCCATTATGCAATATAGGCCATCCAGTATGCAATATAGGCTTGTAATAGGATCTCCAGTTAAAATATTTCTTATATTTCTCATCATCTTTATCCAACATTAATAGGTAATCAGCCAGTTCCTTGTGGCTTGAGAAGTCATCCACATGAATAAATGCGTCACCGGGTATAAATTGCTCATAATTCTTGCGAGGAGTCCCTAGCACAACAGGCACAGCCCATGAGTCAAATGCATTGGTCCATATTTTCTCTGTGATATAGTCCGTATAAATTGAGTTTTCAAAGGCCAAGTAAAATTTATACTGAGAGATGGTTTTTGTGAAATCTTCACTGCTGAGTGGTTTGTTCCCCTTCCCGTAAATATCAATTTGGATATATTTCTTAAGTTCATTATAATATGCAATACGAGGGACACCTGGGTACCATTTACTTACAGCCCAAGACACTAGCTTGGACTTGGGAGGAATTGTGAAATTTTGAATCTCCTTCAATATTTGCATATGACCGTAGGGAACAAAGATATCAGAATCTTTACGAAATGTCATGGTCATGTTAAACAGATTGTCCAGATCATTCAATTTTGTAGCAATAAATGGAGGTTCCACGTTGAACCACACCCAATGTTGAAACCGATGTCTTGGTTTTTGGGGTAAAGAATTTCTGTTACCTATTATTTCAGCATAATGCATAATCACAGCATCAGCAGTATCATACAGACCCCTGTCTGCTGTAAGTTTGCATCCAGTAATATTGAAGTCCTTCTCACATCTGTCTAATGGGAAAGGTTGATCGAAAGGCCACACCCAAACCAAGATAAGGAGTTCTTTCCCAGAATTCTGTTGGCATACAGACAGATTGGCACTTTTTGGTTTCATTGCTTCTTTAGTTGCATCTGTTGTTTGGTTTGTAAATTTAACTTGTAATATATGATTTCTTTTCCCAATAAAAGAGATTAAAAATAGAAGCGTAAATATTAAAGAGAAAATAATGAAATGACGCATATGAATGTTTTTAAAATTCATATTTAATCTGTAGAGAAAAAAAAAAGAAGGTATAATTAATATTAAATATAAGCTCCCATACACTATGAACAAAATGAATGAGATAATGGGCTTTATGTTAGAAAGCAGCCTGCTTACTGCAAGTTAAAGTGACAGTCTAACCCACAATTGTTATCGTTTAAAACAATAGATAATCCCTTTAATATCCATTCCCCAGTTTTGCATAACCAACACTGTTATATTATTACACTTTTTACCTCTGTGATTACCTTTTATCTAAGCCTCTGCAGACTGCCCTCTTATTTCAGTTCTTTTGACAGACTTGCATTTTAGCCAATCAGTGCAGGTAACTCCACGGGAATGAAAACAATGTTATCTATATGGCACACATGAGCTAACACCCTCTAGCTGTGAAACTGTCAAAATGCATTCAGATAAGAAGTGGCCCTTAAGGGCTAAGAAATTAGCATATGAGCCTACTTATCTAAGAATACCAAGATAACAAAGCAGAATTGATGATAAAAGTAAATTGGAAAGTTGTTTAAAATTGCATGAATCATTAAAGTTTATTTTTGACTAGACTGTCCCTTTAAATAGGAGTGGTCATCTTCTCAATAAATCACAGCAAACTTGTTTATCCAAGGTGATTAACAGCTTCTGCTTTTGTTCAACTGGTCATGTGAGTGGGGGAGTGGGGGCTAATTTCAGGTAGCAGTCATACAGTGTTCTCTGTCTGCTTGCCATGAAAAAGTATGGACAGGTTACCTAGTTGGGAACATTGTCCATCAATCTAATAATAACTTGGGTACAATCTATTTAATTTAGATTGGTAACATACTATATACCTTAAGTTTATTTTGTTTCTAATTTATTTTTTTCAGGTTAGAGCTTTCTCTCTAACAGTAAACAGGGTCTTTTATTCATGTAATTCTTGATCTTTTAAAAATTGTTTCCTCTGTTAAAGGGACACTAAACCCAATTTTTCTTTCATGATTCAGAGCATGCAATTTTAAGCAACTTTCTAATTTACTCCTATTATCAATCTTTCTTTGTTCTCTTGCTATCTTTATTTAAAAAGCAGAAATGTGATGCCTAGGAGCCGGACCATTTTTGGTTGAGAACCTGGGTTATGCTTGCTTATTGGTGGGTAGATGTAAGCCTCCAATAAGCAAGCACTATCCATGGTGCTGAACCTAAAATGGGCTGTCTGCTAAGATTTACATTCCTGCTTTTAAAATAAAGATAGTAAGAGAATGAAGAAAAATTGATAATAGGAATAAATTAGAAATGTGATTAAAATTTCATGCTCTATCTGAATCATGAAAGAAAAAAAATGGGTTCAGTGTCCTTTAATCAAATCCTTGACAAATAAATTATACGAAAAATGGAAATAAATGTCTTTTTTTCAATCCACAACAGGGCTTATTGTAATACAGTGGATGAGGATGCATTATGTGTTACTGGTTTGCAGAAAATAGTAAGTTTGGAAGGATTACTAATATTTATTCTGGAAATGAAGAGATATATATATCAGAAAATGTATGGGCAAAACATTTTTTTACAAGTGATTGGGGGAATATTCACAAATCTTTATCTTCATTCTCACTAAAACATCATCTTCAAAACCTCTCTGCTCAGGTGAGATTTTATAAAATGAATCTCCAGCTCTGCGAGATCCCTAGTGAAATTTTCAAAAGACAAATTTTGCTTTACATCTCCAAGGGGCATTCCCTGCATTTCTGTATATGAAGGAGAGACAAGCCCAGTGCAATATAGCACTGAATAACATGACAGTTCTGCTGCATATACACTTTGTGCTTTGTATTTTATATCACTTTACACTTCAGATTTAATTTTATTACATTTAAACCATGCACTTTCTATTTTGTGTACAGCAATGTATTTAGGATTGTGATTTTACAAATTCTGTTATAGAGCAAACTTTACAGAGGCAGAACTCACTGAATGTTCTAAGAAAAGGGGAGGAATCTAGAAATCCAAGAGAAATGAGAGATGCCTTCCATAGAAATTAATTAAGACGTCTGGGATATAAACTTTCACATGAAAAAGAGAAAGTAACTGGAGAACCACTGGGGCTGATATAAAGGCTTCGTTTGCATCAATTACAAATTAAACTGAAATGTTTTTACTACAATTTAACTTGTTTTTGTCTATTATTAGTCTATATTACTTTTTCATTAGTTAAAAAAGGGGAGGAATCTAGAAATCCAAGAGAAATGAGAGATGCCTTCCATAGAAATTAATTAAGACGTCTGGGATATAAACTTTCACATGAAAAAGAGAAAGTAACTGGAGAACCACTGGGGCTGATATAAAGGCTTCGTTTGCATCAATTACAAATTAAACTGAAATGTTTTTACTACAATTTAACTTGTTTTTGTCTATTATTAGTCTATAATACTTTTTCATTAGTTAAAATAAATGTATTGGGAATTATGAGCAAACTTGAGCTGCATACAGCTGGTGAGACAAATCCGTGAGAGCAGATTGTTTAAAATGCTTAGAAAATTTTACAAGACTGGAGAGAGAACTTTAGACATACCCTGGGAACTTCCCTGTTCAGGCCAGGGAACTGCCCTCTTCTCCCTACCACTTTCTGAACCTGTACGTTTTAGATTGCAATGCAGCAAATTCAAGGTGTAATGTCATTTGTATATATAAACAGAAATGTACAAAGTATGATCCTAATTTGTTAAAGAAACACAGATGTGTAACACAACTCTCATATCATGCAGTGCTATATTGCACTGGGTTGTCTCTCCTTGATATATAGAAATTATAGAGATATCGCAGTGCTGGAGAGTTCCGCCCTCTGTAAAGTCTCAACTGTAATTTCTCTCCAAGCTGGAGAACCTTTGAATATCAGGGCCTAAGGGCCCAAAGATCTAAACCTCACAATTTCAGACGTGTTTTTTCCCTCATCAGGGCTGCCCTGGTGGAATTATAGTAAAAAAAGGGGCAGTCCTTGTGAGTAGCGAGATTTCTCCTATTGAAAGTAATTATGCTGCTTTCTGCATATAGAATCTTATAATCACCTATATTTTCGTATGCATGTGTCTTACTATTAGGGTTATAAGTAATTTGAGTGTTTTGAGAAAAGCTCACCAGCTTTCAGTTGGCGAGAAAAAACTGTCAGATCTGTAGTGCGAAATCTTTACAGAATTATGCTGGGATTAAAGTGAAAATTTCATATATACGACCATGGAACACCAATTTTATGAAAAAAACAAAATTTACGCTTTGTATTTTGTACTTTTATAAACAATTTTTTTTGCGCATCCAGTGTACTTAAATTACAATTTACGTTGTGCGCAGTTAATACAATTTATTCCTGTGTAATTTGGATAAAAAAAATTGTTTTTGATAAAATACGATTTTTGGTGAACAATTTCATTACGATTTTTAATCCACCTTAACAATACAGTTTTTCCTTACTCTCTTTTGTGTGATTGGTTTAATTAATAATTCGCTTTGTATGATCTTTATAATACAAATTTTTTTGTGCACTTTCATACGAAATTCATTATACACCCCTTGGCGAGACATCTTGTTATCAGGGGTAAAGGTCATTGAAGATCATTCCCCATAGTACTGTACTGGCGAGTATTCTTTAATAATCTCGCCAGCCCAGAAAGATCTAGATCATCAAGCCCAAAGTGCATTTAAAATCTATTAAAAAGAACTTCTAATTGGGTAAAGTACCACAACAAACTCAAATGATCAGTCTGTCTATTTACAGTGGTTAACAAATATTCCCAAGCACTACCAGTTCCATGAAAATTCTTAAAGGGATATGAAACCCCAAGTTAAATTTTTTGATACAGACACAGCAATCCATTTTAAAAAAGTTTCCATTTTACATTTATTATAAAATTTGCTTTGTTCCCATGATATTCTGTGTGGAAGAGATACCTAGGTTGGCATCTGGATCCCTATATGGCAGGAAATAGTGCTGCCCTTCTGGCAAATGGATAAGATTCTTGCCAAACGGCTGCTATATAGTGCTCCAGAAATGGGCCAGCTTCTAAGCATACATCCCTGCTTTTAAACAAAATATACCAAAAAAACTAAGAAAAATTAATACTAGAAGTAAATTAGAACATAATTTAAATTTTCATGCTCTATCTGAATCATAAAAGAAAAATTTGGGGTTTCATATCCCTTTAATAGTCCAATTTTAAAATCCTTATTCGCAGGCAGCATTGTACACACAAATACAGCTGTGTATACAGGCACACAGAGAGGTGAAATACACACACACATGCACATTTATAGATAGAGATACACACACACATGCACATTTATAGATAGAAATACACAAACACATGCACATTTATAGATAGAAATATACACACACATGCACATTTATAGATAGAAATACACAAACACATGCACATGTATAGATAGAAATACACACACACATGCACATTTATAGATAGAAATACACACACACATGCACATTTATAGATAGAAATACACACACATGCACATTTATAGATAGAAATATACACACACATGCACATTTATAGATAGAAATACACACACACATGCACATTTATAGATAGAAATACACACACACATGCACATTTATAGATAGAAATACACACACACATGCACATTTATAGATAGAAATACACAAACACATGCACATTTATAGATAGAAATACACACACACATGCACATTTATAGATAGAAATACACAAACACATGCACATTTATAGATAGAAATATACACACACATGCACATTTATAGATAGAAATACACACACACATGCACATTTATAGATAGAAATACACACACACATGCACATTTATAGATAGAAATACACAAACACATGCACATTTATAGATAGAAATACACACACACATGCACATTTATAGATAGAAATACACACACACATGCACATTTATAGATAGAAATATACACACACATGCACATTTATAGATAGAAATACACAAACACATGCACATTTATAGATAGAAATACACACACACATGCACATTTATAGATAGAAATACACACACACACATGCACATTTATAGATAGAAATACACACACATGCACATTTATAGATAGAAATACACAAACACATGCACATTTATAGATAGAAATACACACACATGCACATTTATAGATAGAAATACACACACACATGCACATTTATAGATAGAAATACACACACACACACATGCACATTTATAGATAGAAATACACACACACATGCACATTTATAGATAGAAATACACAAACACATGCACATTTATAACATTTATAGATAGAAATACACACAGACATGCACATTTATAGATAGAAATACACACACATGCACATTTATAGATAGAAATACACACACACATGCACATTTATAGATAGAATGGTAGTGGAGGGCCCTCTAGTGGGCCTGTAACAAAATTAAGGGTTTACCAACTTGAAGTCTGGAGTAATGCTAAATGTGTTGTTACAATGTTGCAAGGGGGAAGGAGGTGTCTGTTTTCTTACCTTTATAGGGTCCTGCAACAGTGAGATCAGCCTCTTTCGGTTTCCAGACTTCAAGGAGAAGGTTTCTGAAGTTGTCTGAAGGTTCTTGAAGTAAAACATGGAGAGATCCAGGAGAAAATCTGTGCCTCCCAAGCGTTACAGGGAGGTGGTGGAGATGGCTGCAAGAAAGAAAGGACCTGCAAGGCACAGACAGGAGCCGGAGTCAGAAGATGTGGTACCCCCCACACCCCAAAAATCCCCACCTGCTAGGAGTTTTAATAAAGGAAAGGGCAAGGCAGGGGGTAGCTCACGGCCTAAAGGCGCCGGAGGGTTGGCCCAGACCAGTGGGGTAAATAGGGTAGCCCCCAATCAAGGCCCGCAGGCAAGCGGGGAGGTGTCAGCGGTGGGGGGAACAGAGTGTGGCCAGGGGAATTTGTCTGGTCCGGTTGCCCCAGCGGAGGCTGGGGCCGGCCTGGCCGGGCAGTTTGCGGCCTTGCCGCCGGCGGCCTTAGCGGCAGTTTTGGCCTTGGCCCAGTCCTTTGTCGGGGGGTTGCCCCATGGGGACCAGGGCCTTGGCGTGGCTGTCGCTGGGGCTGGCGGTGGTACAGGAGCAGGCCCACAGCACAGCCACATGGCAGAGTGCGCAGCGGAGTCTGGCCCTCCGGTTGGCGGTTCCCGCGAGATCTCCTCCGAGAGTTCTGAGGAGGAGGGGGATCGCGGTCGCCATTCGGAGGGAGGACGCGGCAGAGTGAGGAGTGCCTCGCGTGACCGGAGCCCCGAAGGTAACTTGGGGGGACTCCGGTTAGCGAGCGGGGTATCAGGAGGACAGGCAGGGAGCAGCGGGGCCCACTTACCTGGCATGGGGATGGCTGGGGGTCCGGATGCTGGTAGGAGAGCATGTGGCGCAGTTGGGTCCCACGTGGGTATGCATGTTGATGGCGCGCATGCGCGCATGGCGGTTGACCGCGGTCCTCAGAGGGGCTCATCTGGTGTGTCAGGCGGAGCGGTGTGTTCAGTTGGGAGGCCTACAGTGCGGCCTAGCACGAGTGATCAGGTCGTGGCTACGGATAGAGGCAGTGACGGGCAGAGGCCCGTGGTTGTGGTGAATGAGAGGGGTGCATCGGTACGGAGTACAGGTATAGGGGTCACATTGGGACAAGATTGCATGAGGGGTGGCATGAACCTGAGGTATGCAGGTGTGGATGCAATATCAGAGGCCGAAGGGTCTGAGGGGCCATATGGTAGATTGGAGACTGGACGGAGATATGAACCACACATGGGGTGGGGACATGCGGGGATAACGCATGCCTATGAGGGAGTTTCTCAGTTTAGGGCTGGGGGATTTGTGAGACCGTGTGAGGCGACAAATGATACGCAGTATGAGAGGGTGCAGATGCATAGAGGGGGCCAGTCTCATAGTGGTGTGGATGAGGATATGATCAGGAGAGCTGTGGAGGCAGCGTTGCATGCGAGAGATGCTGCGAGGCCCCTGCCTGGGTTTAGTGGTCACGCCCGGGAGGGGGCGGCGCAGGAGGTGATTATCAGGGATGCTGTGGCTAATGTTCTGGGTATGTCATCTGGGGGGAGACAGGGGCAGGGGAGAGAGGGTGTTTCAACTGTTGCCCCTCTCACAGACCGGAGTACCCCCCAAGTTGTTTTGTCTCAACAGGGTCCATCAAGCACAGCAGAGATGGCAGCGAGCACGAGCAGCGCCATGGCAGTAGCAGGTACTAGTGGCATCCAGAGCGCTGCGAGTCCAGCGACTCCTTCGCAAGCAGGGATACCAGGCGAGGGTGAGTGCCACGCACCAGACAACATACACACTGACACGGGGTCTTCCACAAGTGGGTCAGGATCCGATAGCGGGGAGGATCTTGGGTTAGTGGGGAAGGGTCAGCGCAGGATGTTTAGGTGGATAAAGAAGATGGCGTCTGCTAGAGCGAAGGACAAGGCGGGCGCTACGTCCCAGACACTTGAGCTACAGGGAACGCAAGCTTTAGGGGGCGCTGTTACGCCAGTGGGACCAGTGCCTCGCAAAGTGGCTGCACAGGGTGACACTTACCCGTGTTTGGTCCACTCGCTATATGGCCATTTGAAAGCGAAGGTCGTTAAAAAGATTCAAGAGGGAAAATACGTTAACGTATTCGAGCTCTCTCTGGATGCGTTTAGAGCCAAAGAAAGGGCGGCGGATGGCTCGGGCCCAAAGAAAGTACGTAGGCCAGAGACGTACGAGGAATGGCTTAAATGCTTCCGTGTACTGGCTGCGTGCTATGTCGACAGGTGGCCGTTGCAGGGGCATAACCTGTTTAAGTACCAGGATACCATAGAGGATATCCGTACGAGATTCAAGGAAGGCGCATGGCGTGAATACGACATGGCCTTTAGGAGAAAGATGGTAGGTAACCCTCTGCTGCATTTTGGAACACAGGATATGCACTTGTGGTCCAAATTAGGATTGGAAGGCAGTTCTCCCTCCCCAGTGGCGTCACGTCAAGCACCGCAGCGCCTAGGGGCGCGGCTGGGCAGGAAAGGGAGGGAGTGCTGGAAATACCAGGATAAGCAGTGTGACAGGGGGAGCAGCTGCTCCTTTCGTCACATCTGCAAGTTCTGTGCAGGGCCTCACCCAGGCGCCGATTGTGGAAAACGAAAGGACCAGGGACAGCCCAGAATTACGCCTAAGGCGGGAGTTGCAGTCAAGGGCACCAACTCCGCTTAGGTTGCGGGCCATGCTGATATGGCTGGCGAACTACCCCGACACAGGGGCAGCTGAGCTGCTGAGGTCGGGGTTGGAAGGGGGTTTCCGGATACCGGTCATGGGTCGTGTTGAGGGTTCTTCAGTGCACAGGAACTTGAAAACGGCCTATGAATTCCCGCACGTGGTTAGGGAAAAGTTGGCAAAGGAGGTGGCGCTGGGCAGGGTATCGGGGCCATTCTCCACATGCCCGATGGCGGATCTGGTGATCTCCCCATTGGGTGTGGTACCCAAGAAAGAGGAAGGGAAGTTCAGGTTGATACATCACCTTTCTTTCCCAAAAGGGGCGTCAGTCAACGACGCTATTGACCCAGAGCTGAGTTCAGTGCACTATCAATCGTTCGATCGTGCGCTGGACGTGGTCAGGGCATGCGGTCCGGGGGCATTGCTGGCGAAGCTAGACATTGAATCGGCTTTCCGCCTGCTGCCACTGCACCCTTCGGCTTTCAGACTAATGGGCATGAAGTTCGAAGGGGAATATTATGTGGACAGGTGTTTGCCGATGGGCTGCTCATTGTCCTGTTCCTTGTTTGAGTGTTTTAGTTCTTTCCTGCATTGGGTAGTGTACAAGGCGTCAAGTGGGGGAGCGGTGGCCCACTACTTGGACGATTTCTTGTTGGTAGGGAGAGCTGGTTCCACGGAGTGTGAACAGCTCATGGAGGTTATGCAGGATATGATGTCGCGTTTTGGAGTGCCGCTCGCGGACGACAAAACGCAAGGGCCGTGTACATGTCTCACATTTCTAGGTATCGAAATAGATACAGTGCAGGCGGAATGTAGGCTGCCCATGGACAAGGTTGTCCGGATGCTTGGAGCGGTCCGAAGGATTAAGGGGTCGAGCAAGGTTGCGATAAAAGAGGTGCAGGCGCTGCTGGGCCTCCTGAATTTTGCGGGTAGGGTCATCCCGATGGGAAGAGCCTTTAACCGTCGATTGGAGGGACTTTTGAAGGGCCCTACCGGTCTAGCAAAATGGACGAGCATTACGGCGGATGTGAGGGAGGACCTGGAGATATGGGAAAAATTCCTAATGAATTTTAATGGTGTGTGCCTATGGAGGGGTAGGAAAGTACCCAACAAGGCAATAAACTTGTACACGGACGCAGCGGGGGGTTTCGGGTATGGAGCGTACCTGGACGGAGAATGGAGCGCGGCTCCATGGCCGAGGGGCTGGATAGATGCAGGTTTCACCAAAAACTTGACGCTGTTGGAGCTATTCCCGATAGTGGTTGCTGTGGAGATTTGGGGGGATAGACTGGCTAATAAATCGGTGGTGTTCTGGACGGACAACATGAGTGTGGTGTACGCCATTAACAGGCTGTCCGCGTCATCGCCAGCGGTTGTGTGTTGCTTGCGTCACTTGGTGTTGCGATGCTTGCAGTTCAATATACATTTTACCGCCAAACACGTCCCGGGAGTGCAGAACATTATTGCAGATGCACTCTCTCGATTTAAATGGGAGCAGTTTAGGGCAGCGGCACCCATGGCGGCAGAGGAGGGGTTAACATGCCCATCTTCTCTTTGGCAGCTGGTGAAGGTTGGATGAGCATCCTAGCTTTGGTGAAGGCATCCTTGGCGCCAAGGACATGGTCAACATATAAGAGTCACTGGGACTGCTGGGAGGCGTTCTGTCAACGCGGAGGTGTACAGGTACAAAGGGCTTCTAGGGTGCTGGTGTTGGAATGGTTGGCTTTACTACGGAAAGAAGGGGTCAGTAAGGCCGGCGCGAGTAGTAGGCTATCGGCTCTGGCCTTCTTTAACAAGGCGCTTGGCTTTGAGGACCACTCCGGAACCTTCCTAGTAAGGAAGGTGTTGAAGGGGTGGGGCAGGTTGGCCCCCCGTCAGAAAGATCGGAGAGAGCCCATTACACGGGAGAGATTGAAGGCGTTAGCGAATGGTGTGGCAAAGGTTTGCACATCCAAGTACGAGCAGCTTCTTTTCCGAACGGCATTTGCTTTGGCGTTTGCGGGAGCCCTCAGGGTGGGGGAGCTTGTGGCGTCTGCAAAGGAGAAAGGTCGAGGAGGAGTGCAGTTGGAGCATGTCCGTTTGACGGACGAGGGGCTCCTGTTGTTCATACCCAGGTCCAAGACGGACCAGGAGGGGGTGGGGGCATGGCTGCCCCTTGAACGTCAAGAGTTTGAGGATTGCTGCCCAGTGGCATGCTTGGAGCAATACCTGAAGGTGAGGCCGGCGGGAGGGCAACTGCTCCTGATACATGAGGACGGTTTGGCCCTCTCGGTTTTTCAATTCCGCCAGGTATTGGCGAAGACGGCAAAGGAGGCCGGGTTGGATCCGGGCAGGATCGCCCCGCACTCGTTTAGAATAGGCGCGGCGACCAGCGCAGCGCAAAAGGGAGTTACGGTGGCGGAGATTAAGCGCTTGGGTAGATGGAAGTCGTCCCAGTACAAGACTTATATTAGACCTGATAAAGGACACTGCTAGAGCACAGACATGTGGGCGGGTCCATACTTCCAAAGGGGGGTTTTTGTTGGGGGGGGACCCAGGTTGTGCAAGGGCGGTTTTTTCATGGTGGTGTTCTCTGTTTTATCAGGTGTTGTGAATGCAAAAGCACCTCCGGTTCGTGTATGGATGGTAGGCCATTCATACATCCACTGGGCTCATCTCAGGGCGTTACGATCGCCGGAAGGTCAGCAACTTGGATTCCCAACGTCCAAGGCAAGCTTTCGGTGGTTAGGGCGCAGGGGACTGTCGTGGGCTGATTTGCCTGCACTTTTACAGGAGGCACACAAAAGGTGGGGGCGGCCTAATGTTTTAGTGCTGCACCTCGGGGGAAATGACTTGGGGGCAATGCCCGCGCTGGATTTGATCAGAAGAATGACAGCGGATGTGCAATGGATGCACACTTGGTTGCAGGGTGTGACTTTGGGGTGGTCAAATGTAGTTGCTCGACTGCAATGGCGGCACATTGTCACACAGAGGGCTGCATATAATGTGCGCAAAAAGGTGAATAGGGAGATGGGAAGAGCGGTCACGGGCATTGGGGGTTTCGTGGTCAGGCACGAAAGCATAACGGCCGACAAAAGGGACCTATTTAGGCCTGATGGAGTCCACCTTACGGACGTAGGGTTGGATATGTTTCTAAGGGACATCAGGGGAGCCTTGTTGGGGATTATTCATTAAAGTTTGGGTTAAATTGTTGTATCTGCAATCTGTTGAAATCGTTATGTTTTATGGTTATGATTAGTTAAAGTGTGGTTTATTACTGGGTTCCTGTTGGTTGGTTTGGCGGCAAGAGTTCGCCTGGCTCTTGTGGCGGGTGGTCAATGCCCTGGGGAGCGGGCACAAGGAGAGAAGAGTGACGGTCCGGGGAAAAGGGAGGGGTTATGCCTGCCAGGCGCCGGCCTGGGGGTCCTCTCCCTCGCAATTGGACCGAAGACCTCTGAACATCACAGCTCTCTCTGAGTGCCATGGGGCGTGACAGCCGGGTGTCACGCTGCAGGTATCGAAAGGGGCCTTGACCATCTGCTAATAGGGGCTAGGTTAGGGTGAGATGCCGCCAACGTTGAGGATTACGAACTTGTTGCCAAGTTTCGTTGATAGGTTGATCAAGGGCCTAAGGGTAATTGGAATGACTCTTAGGCACAAGTTAAAGCGTTTATTTAATAAACGTGAACCGTGACCGGTTCTTTCTCCCAAACAAATGGTGTTGTGTCTTATTTACTAGATAAGGGTATTAGTCAGTAAGAAGGACGGAATAGATGGTTTAAACCTTATGGTAGTGGAGGGCCCTCTAGTGGGCCTGTAACAAAATTAAGGGTTTACCAACTTGAAGTCTGGAGTAATGCTAAATGTGTTGTTACAATGTTGCAAGGGGGAAGGAGGTGTCTGTTTTCTTACCTTTATAGGGTCCTGCAACAGTGAGATCAGCCTCTTTCGGTTTCCAGACTTCAAGGAGAAGGTTTCCCCGCCCACCCGTCCCTGGAAGAGGAGATTGGCGGCTACGATGCGGCTGTTAGGGTGAGTTGGCTCGGCAGGGGTGGGTTTAATTGAGCTAGCCTTCAGTAAGAACGAGCCTTTAATGTAGCTAGCCACCCCTGAAGTTGAGTTGTACGATTCGGCTGGCAGGGGGTGCCTTACTGGGCTGGTTGGATATGCCTCAGCAGGCGGGTGGTCAATGCCCTGGGGAGCGGGCACAAGGAGAGAAGAGTGACGGTCCGGGGAAAAGGGAGGGGTTATGCCTGCCAGGCGCCGGCCTGGGGGTCCTCTCCCTCGCAATTGGACCGAAGACCTCTGAACATCACAGCTCTCTCTGAGTGCCATGGGGCGTGACAGCCGGGTGTCACGCTGCAGGTATCGAAAGGGGCCTTGACCATCTGCTAATAGGGGCTAGGTTAGGGTGAGATGCCGCCAACGTTGAGGATTACGAACTTGTTGCCAAGTTTCGTTGATAGGTTGATCAAGTGCCTAAGGGTAATTGGAATGACTCTTAGGCACAAGTTAAAGCGTTTATTTAATAAACGTGAACCGTGACCGGTTCTTTCTCCCAAACAAATGGTGTTGTGTCTTATTTACTAGATAAGGGTATTAGTCAGTAAGAAGGACGGAATAGATGGTTTAAACCTTAATACACACACACATGCACATTTATAGATAGAAATACACAAACACATGCACATTTATAGATAGAAATACACACACACATGCACATTTATAGATAGAAATACACACACACATGCACATTTATAGATAGAAATACACACACACATGCACATTTATAGATAGAAATACACACACACATGCACATTTATAGATAGAAATACACACACACATGCACATTTATAGATAGAAATACACACACACATGCACATTTATAGATAGAAATACACACACACATGCACATTTATAGATAGAAATATACACACACATGCACATTTATAGATAGAAATACACACACACATGCACATTTATAGATAGAAATATACACACACATGCACATTTATAGATAGAAATACACACACACATGCACATTTATAGATAGAAATACACACACACATGCACATTTATAGATAGAAATACACACACACATGCACAATTATAGATAGAAATACACATACACATGCACATTTATAGATAGAAATACACACACACATGCACATTTATAGATAGAAATACACACACACATGCACATTTATAGATAGAAATACACACACACATGCACATTTATAGATAGAAATACACACACACATGCACATTTATAGTTAGAAATACACAAACACATGCACATTTATAGATAGAAATACACAAACACATGCACATTTATAGATAGAAATACACACACACATGCACATTTATAGATAGAAATACACACACACATGCACATTTATAGATATAAATACACACACATGCACATTTATAGATAGAAATACACACACATGCACATTTATAGATAGAAATACACAAACACATGCACATTTATAGATAGAAATACACAAACACATGCACATTTATAGATATAAATACACAAACGCATGCACATTTATAGATAGAAATACACAAACACATGCACATTTATAGATAGAAATACACACACACATGCACATTTATAGATAGAAATACACACACACATGCACATTTATAGATAGAAATACACACACACATGCACATTTATAGATAGAAATATACACACGCATGCACATTTATAGATAGAAATACACACACACATGCACATTTATAGATAGAAATACACACACACATGCACATTTATAGATAGAAATACACAAACACCTGAACATTTATAGATAGAAATACACACACACATGCACATTTATAGATAGAAATACACACACACATGCACATTTATAGATAGAAATACACAAACACATGCACATTTATAGATAGAAATACACACACACATGCACATTTATAGATAGAAATACACAAACACATGCACATTTATAGATAGAAATACACAAACACATGCACATTTATAGATAGAAATACACAAACACATGCACATTTATAGATAGAAATACACACACACATGCACATTTATAGATAGAAATACACAAACACATGCACATTTATAGATAGAAATACACACACACATGCACATTTATAGATAGAAATACACACACACATGCACATTTATAGATAGAAATACACACACACATGCACATTTATAGATAGAAATACACAAACACATGCACATTTATAGATAGAAATACACACACACATGCACATTTATAGATAGAAATACACAAACACATGCACATTTATAGATAGAAATACACACACACATGCACATTTATAGATAGAAATACACACACACATGCACATTTATAGATAGAAATACACACACACATGCACATTTATAGATAGAAATACACACACACATGCACATTTATAGATAGAAATACACACACACATGCACATTTATAGATAGAAATACACACACACATGCACATTTATAGATAGAAATACACAAACACATGCACATTTATAGATAGAAATACACACACACATGCACATTTATAGATAGAAATACACACACACATGCACATTTATAGTTAGAAATACACAAACACATGCACATTTATAGATAGAAATACACACACACATGCACATTTATAGATAGAAATACACACACACATGCACATTTATAGATAGAAATACACACACACATGCACATTTATAGATAGAAATACACACACACATGCACATTTATAGATAGAAATACACGCACACATGCACATTTATAGATAGTAATACACGCACACATGCACATTTATAGATAGAAATACACAAACACATGCACATTTATAGATAGAAATACACACACACATGCACATTTATAGATAGAAATACACACACACACATGCACATTTATAGATAGAAATACACACACACATGCACATTTATAGATAGAAATACACACACACATGCACATTTATAGATAGAAATACACACACACATGCACATTTATAGATAGAAATACACACACACTTGCACATTTATAGATAGAAATACACACACACATGCACATTTATAGTTAGAAATACACAAACACATGCACATTTATAGATAGAAATACACACACACATGCACATTTATAGATAGAAATACAAACACACATGCACATTTATAGATAGAAATACACACACATGCACATTTATAGATAGAAATACACACACATGCACATTTATAGATAGAAATACACACACACATGCACATTTATAGTTAGAAATACACAAACACATGCACATTTATAGATAGAAATACACAAACACATGCACATTTATAGATAGAAATACACAAACACATGCACATTTATAGATAGAAATACACAAACACATGCACATTTATAGATAGAAATACACACACATGCACATTTATAGATAGAAATACACAAACACATGCACATTTATAGATAGAAATACACACACACATGCACATTTATAGATAGAAATACACACAAACATGCACATTTATAGATAGAAATACACACACACATGCACATTTATAGATAGAAATACACAAACACCAGAACATTTATAGATAGAAATACACACACACATGCACATTTATAGATAGAAATACACACACACATGCACATTTATAGATAGAAATACACAAACACATGCACATTTATAGATAGAAATACACAAACACATGCACATTTATAGATAGAAATACACACACACATGCACATTTATAGATAGAAATACACACACACATGCACATTTATAGATAGAAATACACACACACATGCACATTTATAGATAGAAATACACAAACACATGCACATTTATAGATAGAAATACACACACACATGCACATTTATAGATAGAAATACACAAACACATGCACATTTATAGATAGAAATACACACACACATGCACATTTATAGATAGAAATACACACACACATGCACATTTATAGATAGAAATACACACACACATGCACATTTATAGATAGAAATACACACACACATGCACATTTATAGATAGAAATACACACACACATGCACATTTATAGATAGAAATACACACACACATGCACATTTATAGATAGAAATACACACACACATGCACATTTATAGATAGAAATACACACACACATGCACATTTATAGATAGAAAATACACACACACATGCACATTTATAGTTAGAAATACACAAACACATGCACATTTATAGATAGAAATACACACACACATGCACATTTATAGATAGAAATACACACACACATGCACATTTATAGATAGAAATACACACACACATGCACATTTATAGATAGAAATACACACACACATGCACATTTATAGATAGAAAATACACGCACACATGAACATTTATAGATAGTAATACACGCACACATGCACATTTATAGATAGAAATACACAAACCACATGCACATTTATAGATAGAAATACACACACACATGCACATTTATAGATAGAAATACACACACACATGCACATTTATAGATAGAAATACACACACACACATGCACATATATAGATAGAAATACACACACACATGCACATTTATAGATAGAAATACACACACACATGCACATTTATAGATAGAAATACACACACACATGCACATTTATAGTTAGAAATACACAAACACATGCACATTTATAGATAGAAATACACACACACATGCACATTTATAGATAGAAATACAAACACACATGCACATTTATAGATAGTAATACACACACACATGCACATTTATAGATAGAAATACACACACATGCACATTTATAGATAGAAATACACACACACATGCACATTTATAGTTAGAAATACACACACACATGCACATTTATAGATAGAAATACACAAACACATGCACATTTATAGATAGAAATACACACACACATGCACATTTATAGATAGAAATACACAAACACATGCACATTTATAGATAGAAATACACAAACACATGCACATTTATAGATAGAAATACACAAACACATGCACATTTATAGATAGAAATACACAAACACATGCACATTTATAGATAGAAATACACACACATGCACATTTATAGATAGAAATACACAAACACATGCACATTTATAGATAGAAATACACACACACATGCACATTTATAGATAGAAATACACACAAACATGCACATTTATAGATAGAAATACACAAACACATGCACATTTATAGATAGAAATACACAAACACATGCACATTTATAGATAGAAATACACACACACATGCACATTTATAGATAGAAATACACACACACATGCACATTTATAGATAGAAATACACAAACACATGCACATTTATAGATAGAAATACACAAACACATGCACATTTATAGATAGAAATACACACACACATGCACATTTATAGATAGAAATACACAAACACATGCACATTTATAGATAGAAATACACACACACATGCACATTTATAGATAGAAATACACAAACACTTGCACATTTATAGATAGAAATACACACACACATGCACATTTATAGATAGAAATACACAAACACATGCACATTTATAGATAGAAATACACACACACATGCACATTTATAGATAGAAATACAAACACACATGCACATTTATAGATAGAAATACACACACATGCACATTTATAGATAGAAATACACACACATGCACATTTATAGATAGAAATACACACACACATGCACATTTATAGTTAGAAATACACAAACACATGCACATTTATAGATAGAAATACACAAACACATGCACATTTATAGATAGAAATACACAAACACATGCACATTTATAGATAGAAATACACAAACACATGCACATTTATAGATAGAAATACACACACATGCACATTTATAGATAGAAATACACAAACACATGCACATTTATAGATAGAAATACACACACACATGCACATTTATAGATAGAAATACACACAAACATGCACATTTATAGATAGAAATACACACACACATGCACATTTATAGATAGAAATACACAAACACCAGAACATTTATAGATAGAAATACACACACACATGCACATTTATAGATAGAAATACACAAACACATGCACATTTATAGATAGAAATACACAAACACATGCACATTTATAGATAGAAATACACACACACATGCACATTTATAGATAGAAATACACACACACATGCACATTTATAGATAGAAATACACACACACATGCACATTTATAGATAGAAATACACAAACACATGCACATTTATAGATAGAAATACACACACACATGCACATTTATAGATAGAAATACACAAACACATGCACATTTATAGATAGAAATACACACACACATGCACATTTATAGATAGAAATACACACACACATGCACATTTATAGATAGAAATACACACACACATGCACATTTATAGATAGAAATACACACACACATGCACATTTATAGATAGAAATACACACACACATGCACATTTATAGATAGAAATACACACACACATGCACATTTATAGATAGAAATACACAAACACATGCACATTTATAGATAGAAATACACACACACATGCACATTTATAGATAGAAATACACACACACATGCACATTTATAGTTAGAAATACACAAACACATGCACATTTATAGATAGAAATACACACACACATGCACATTTATAGATAGAAATACACACACACATGCACATTTATAGATAGAAATACACACACACATGCACATTTATAGATAGAAATACACACACACATGCACATTTATAGATAGAAATACACGCACACATGCACATTTATAGATAGTAATACACGCACACATGCACATTTATAGATAGAAATACACAAACACATGCACATTTATAGATAGAAATACACACACACATGCACATTTATAGATAGAAATACACACACACATGCACATTTATAGATAGAAATACACACACACACATGCACATTTATAGATAGAAATACACACACACATGCACATTTATAGATAGAAATACACACACACATGCACATTTATAGATAGAAATACACACACACATGCACATTTATAGTTAGAAATACACAAACACATGCACATTTATAGATAGAAATACACACACACATGCACATTTATAGATAGAAATACAAACACACATGCACATTTATAGATAGAAATACACACACATGCACATTTATAGATAGAAATACACACACATGCACATTTATAGATAGAAATACACACACACATGCACATTTATAGTTAGAAATACACACACACATGCACATTTATAGATAGAAATACACAAACACATGCACATTTATAGATAGAAATACACACACACATGCACATTTATAGATAGAAATACACAAACACATGCACATTTATAGATAGAAATACACAAACACATGCACATTTATAGATAGAAATACACAAACACATGCACATTTATAGATAGAAATACACAAACACATGCACATTTATAGATAGAAATACACAAACATGCACATTTATAGATAGAAATACACAAACACATGCGCATTTATAGATAGAAATACACACACACATGCACATTTATAGATAGAAATACACACAAACATGCACATTTATAGATAGAAATACACAAACACATGCACATTTATAGATAGAAATACACAAACACATGCACATTTATAGATAGAAATACACACACACATGCACATTTATAGATAGAAATACACACACACATGCACATTTATAGATAGAAATACACAAACACATGCACATTTATAGATAGAAATACACAAACACATGCACATTTATAGATAGAAATACACACACACATGCACATTTATAGATAGAAATACACAAACACATGCACATTTATAGATAGAAATACACACACACATGCACATTTATAGATAGAAATACACACACACATGCACATTTATAGATAGAAATACACACACATGCACATTTATAGATAGAAATACACACACACATGCACATTTATAGATAGAAATACACACACACATGCACATTTATAGATAGAAATACACAAACACATGCACATTTATAGATAGAAATACAAACACACATGCACATTTATAGATAGAAATACACACACACATGCACATTTATAGATAGAAATATACACACGCATGCACATTTATAGATAGAAATACACACACACATGCACATTTATAGATAGAAATACACACACGCATGCACATTTATAGATAGAAATACACACACGCATGCACATTTATAGATAGAAATACACACACGCATGCACATTTATAGATAGAAATACACACACGCATGCACATTTATAGATAGAAATACACAAACACATGCACATTTATAGATAGAAATACACAAACACATGCACATTTATAGATAGAAATACACACACACATGCACATTTATAGATAGAAATACACACACACATGCACATTTATAGATAGAAATACACACACACATGCACATTTATAGATAGAAATACACACACACCTGCACATTTATAGATAGAAATACACACACACATGCACATTTATAGATAGAAATACACACACATGCACATTTATAGATAGAAATACACAAACACCTGAACATTTATAGATAGAAATACACACACACCTGAACATTTATAGATAGAAATACACACACACATGCACATTTATAGATAGAAATACACAAACACCTGAACATTTATAGATAGAAATACACACACACATGCACATTTATAGATAGAAATACACACACATGCACATTTATAGATAGAAATACACACACACATGCACATTTATAGATAGAAATACACAAACACATGCACATTTATAGATAGAAATACACACACACATGCACATTTATAGATAGAAATACACACACACATGCACATTTATAGATAGAAATACACACACACATGCACATTTATAGATAGAAATACACACAAGTAGAGATTACAGATACATATAACATATACAGGGAAAGACAAACAGGCACACACATACATATGTATACAGGGGCAGATTCATAGAAAAGCACGCACAGGAGGAGTAGACACTCACACATAGGCAAGGATAGCCATATACACACACACATACATATGTATACAGGGGCAGATTCATAGACAAGCACACACAGGAGGAGTAGACACTCACACGTAGGCAAGGATAACCATATACACACACATACATATGTATACAGGGGCAGATTCATAGAAAAGCACACACAGGAGGAGTAGACACTCACACATCTGCAAGGATAGCCATACACACACACATACATATGTATACAGGGGCAGATTCATAGAAAAGCACACACAGGAGGAGTAGACACTCACACATCTGCAAGGATAACCATATACACACACACATACATATGTATACAGGGGCAGATTCATAGAATAGCACACACAGGAGGAGTAGACACTCACACGTCTGCAAGGATAGCCATATACACACACATACATATGTATACAGGGGCAGATTCATAGAAAAGCACACACAGGAGGAGTAGACACTCACACATAGGCAAGGATAACCATATACACACACATACATATGTATACAGGGGCAGATTCATAGACAAGCACACACAGGAGGAGTAGACACTCACACGTAGGCAAGGATAACCATATACACACACATACATATGTATACAGGGGCAGATTCATAGAAAAGCACACACAGGAGGAGTAGACACTCACACATAGGCAAGGATAACCATATACACACATATACATATGTATACAGGGGCAGTATTCATAGAAAAGCACACACAGGAGGAGTAGACACTCACACATAGGCAAGGATAACTATATACACACACACATACATATGTATACAGGGGCAGATTCATAGAAAAGCACACACAGGAGGAGTAGACACTCACACATAGGCAAGAATATCCATATACACACACATACATATGCATACAGGGGCATATTCATAGAAAAGCACACACAGGGGGAGTAGACACTCACACATCTGCAAAGATAACCATATACACACACACATACATATGTATACAGGGGCAGATTCATAGAAAAGCACACACAGGAGGAGTAGACACTCACACATAGGCAAGGATAACCATATATACACACATACATATGTATACAGGGGCAGATTCATAGAAAAGCACACACAGGAGGAGTAGACACTCACACATCTGCAAGGATAGCCATATACACACACATACATATGTATACAGGGGCAGATTCATAGTAAAGCACACACAGGAGGAGTAGACACTCACACCTAGGCAAGGATAACCATATACACACACATACATATGTATACAGGGGCAGATTCATAGAAAAGCACACACAGGAGGAGTAGACACTCACACATAGGCAAGGATAGCCATATACACACACACATACATATGTATACAGGGGCAGATTCATAGACAAGCACACACAGGAGGAGTAGACACTCACACGTAGGCAAGGATAACCATATACACACACATACATATGTATACAGGGGCAGATTCATAGAAAAGCACACACAGGAGGAGTAGACACTCACACATCTGCAAGGATAGCCATACACACACACATACATATGTATACAGGGGCAGATTCATAGAAAAGCACACACAGGAGGAGTAGACACTCACACATCTGCAAGGATAACCATATACACACACACATACATATGTATACAGGGGCAGATTCATAGAATAGCACACACAGGAGGAGTAGACACTCACACGTCTGCAAGGATAGCCATATACACACACATACATATGTATACAGGGGCAGATTCATAGAAAAGCACACACAGGAGGAGTAGACACTCACACATAGGCAAGGATAACCATATACACACACATACATATGTATACAGGGGCAGATTCATAGACAAGCACACACAGGAGGAGTAGACACTCACACGTAGGCAAGGATAACCATATACACACACATCCATATGTATACAGGGGCAGATTCATAGAAAAGCACACACAGGAGGAGTAGACACTCACACATAGGCAAGGATAACCATATACACACATATACATATGTATACAGGGGCAGTATTCATAGAAAAGCACACACAGGAGGAGTAGACACTCACACATAGGCAAGGATAACTATATACACACACACATACATATGTATACAGGGGCAGATTCATAGAAAAGCACACACAGGAGGAGTAGACACTCACACATAGGCAAGAATATCCATATACACACACATACATATGCATACAGGGGCATATTCATAGAAAAGCACACACAGGGGGAGTAGACACTCACACATCTGCAAAGATAACCATATACACACACACATACATATGTATACAGGGGCAGATTCATAGAAAAGCACACACAGGAGGAGTAGACACTCACACATAGGCAAGGATAACCATATATACACACATACATATGTATACAGGGGCAGATTCATAGAAAAGCACACACAGGAGGAGTAGACACTCACACATCTGCAAGGATAGCCATATACACACACATACATATGTATACAGGGGCAGATTCATAGTAAAGCACACACAGGAGGAGTAGACACTCACACCTAGGCAAGGATAACCATATACACACACATACATATGTATACAGGGGCAGATTCATAGAAAAGCACACACAGGAGGAGTAGACACTCACACATAGGCAAGGATAGCCATATACACACACACATACATATGTATACAGGGGCAGATTCATAGACAAGCACACACAGGAGGAGTAGACACTCACACGTAGGCAAGGATAACCATATACACACACATACATATGTATACAGGGGCAGATTCATAGAAAAGCACACACAGGAGGAGTAGACACTCACACATCTGCAAGGATAGCCATACACACACACATACATATGTATACAGGGGCAGATTCATAGAAAAGCACACACAGGATGAGTAGACACTCACACGTAGGCAAGGATAACCATATACACACACATACATATGTATACAGGGGCAGATTCATAGAAAAGCACACACAGGAGGAGTAGACACTCACACATCTGCAAGGATAGCCATACACACACACATACATATGTATACAGGGGCAGATTCATAGAAAAGCACACACAGGAGGAGTAGACACTCACACATCTGCAAGGATAACCATATACACACACACATACATATGTATACAGGGGCAGATTCATAGAATAGCACACACAGGAGGAGTAGACACTCACACGTAGGCAAGGATAGCCATACACACACACATACATATGTATACAGGGGCAGATTCATAGAAAAGCACACACAGGAGGAGTAGACACTCACACGTAGGCAAGGATAACCATTAACACACACATACATATGTATACAGGGGCAGATTCATAGAAAAGCACACACAGGAGGAGTAGACACTCACACATCTGCAAGGATAGCCATACACACACACATACATGTGTATACAGGGGCAGATTCATAGAAAAGCACACACAGGAGGAGTAGACACTCACACATCTGCAAGGATAACCATATACACACACACATACATATGTATACAGGAGCAGATTCATAGAATAGCACACACAGGAGGAGTAGACACTCACACGTCTGCAAGGATAGCGATATACACACACATACATATGTATACAGGGGCAGATTCATAGAAAAGCACACACAGGAGGCGTAGACACTCACACATAGGCAAGAATAGCCATATACACACACATACATATGTATACAAGGGAAAACTCATAGAAAAGCACACACAGGAGGAGTAGACACTCACACCTAGGCAAGAATAGCCATATACACACACACATACATATGTATACAGGGGCAGATTCATAGAAATGCACACACAGGAGGAGTAGACACTCACACCTAGGCAAGAATAGCCATATACACACACATATGCAGACAAAGCACATCATCAATTGGTAAAATACTAAATAATAATTAGCAAAAAATAAATACTGCAAATTCAAAGCTAATTTGAAAGTGGTAATAAACATATAGGGGCCTATCTATCAAGCTCCGTACGGAGCTTGATGGCCTGTGTTTCTGGCGAGTCTTCAGACTCGCCAGAAACAGCAGTTATGAAGCAGCGGTCTAAAGACCGCTGCTCTATAACCTTGTCAGCCTGCTCTGAGCAGGCGGACAGGAATCGCCGCAATTCAACCCGATCGGATACGATCAGGTTGATTGACACCTCTCTGCTAGTGGCCGATTGGCCGCAAGTCAGCAGGGGGCGGCGTTGCACCAGCAGCTCTTGTGAGGTGCTGGTACAATGCTGAATACGGAGAGCGTATTGCTCTCTGCATTCAGCGAGGTCTTGCGGACCTGATCCACACTGTCGGATCAGGTCCGCTAGACCTTTCAGAAATAGAGGCCATGGAGGCCTATTTATCAAAGGTCTGGCGGACCTGATCCGACAGTGCGGATCAGGTCCGCCAGACCTCGCTGAATGCAGAGAGCAATACGCTCTCTCCGTATTCAGCATTGCACCAGCAGCTCTTGTGAGCTGCTGGTGCAACGCCGCCCCCCCTGCAGATTCGCGGCCAATTGGCCGCCAGCAGGGGGTGTCAATCAACTTGATCGTACTCGATCGGGTTGAATTGTGGCGTTTTCTGTTCGCCTCATCAGAGCAGGCGGACAGGTTATGGAGCAGCGGTCTTTATAAAAAAAGCCTAATTCTTAGCAAACTGGGTACTGGCAGAGATCTGCCAGTACACAAGATGGCGGAAAATTGGTAGAGTGGGGAGGGTTAGAGAGCTATTTGGGGGGGATCAGGGAGGTTGGAAGCTTAGGGGGGTTCTAACACTGCAGAATATATATATAAAAAATAAATAATAAAATAATAATAAAAAAAAGTATTTTATTTTAGTACTGGCAGACTTTCTGCCAGTACTTAAGATATTGGTGACAATTGTGGGGTGGAGGAGGAAAGAGAGCTGTTTGATAGTGGTCAGAGAGGGATCAGGGGGTGGGATGTGTCAGGTGGGAGGCTGATCTCTTCACTAAATCTAAAATGAACCCTGCAAACTACTTAATTAACGCCTTCACTGCTGGGCATAATAAAAGTGTGGTGCGCAGCTGCATTTAGTGGCCTTCTAATTACCAAAAAGCAATGCCAAAGTCATATATGTCTGCTATTTTTGAACAAAGGGGATCCCAGAGAAGCATTTACAACCATTTTTGCTATGATTGCACAAGCTGTTTGTAAATCATTTCAGTGAGAAACCTAAAGTTAGTGAAAAAGTTAACAATTGTTTTCATTTGATCGCATTTGGCGGTGAAATGATGGCATGAAATATACCAAAATGGGCCTAGATCAATACTTTGGGTTATCTACTAAAAAAAAATATATACATGTGAAGGGTTATTCAGAAATTCCAGACAGATATCAGTGTTACAATGTAACTAGTGCCAATTTAAAACAAAAAAAATGGTTTGGAAATAGCAAAGTGCTACTTACACTTATTGCCCTATAACTTGCAAGAAAAGGAAAGAACATGTAAACATTGGATATTTCTAAACTCAGGAGAAAATTTAGAAACTATTTAGTATGGGTGTTTTTTGGTGGTTGTAGATGTGTAACAGATTTTGTGGGTCAAAGTTAGAAAAAGTGTGTTTTTTTAAAAAAAAAAACATTTTATAAAAAAAATAATAAAGTGAATTATATGATATGATGAAAATAATGGTATTTTTAGAAATTCCATTTAATGGCGAGAAAAACTGTATATAATATGTGTGGGTACAGTAAATGAGAAAAAGGAAAATTACAGCTAAACAAAAACACCACAGAAATGTAAAAATAGCCATGGTCCTTAACGGTAAGAAAATTAAAAAAAGTTTGGTCTGGTCACTAAGGCGTTAAAGCATATATATTTTTTTTAAATATGGTCTGAAGTGTGTGTAATGTGTAAAAGCTGAAAAAAGTGTGAGGAATTCAATCAAAATTCTTTATTATATTTTTAACCTTAAAAGAATTTGAAATTTCCCACATCACCTGAGTTTTCTATAGTGATATAGAACATTTTTATATGAAACTTTCATGAGTCATATAAAGCATGCAATTTAAAAAACAAAACAAATTTTCTTCCATTATCAAAATATGCATATTTTCTTTTAAGGAACCAGCTCCTAATGAGCATATGCACAGTGTATAGCATATGCATTTGTAATTGGCTGATGGATGTCACATGATACAGGGGAAAGGTAAAAGGAAGTAACTGTGAAATTTGTCCAAAAAAAATGTACTACACATTCGAAATTTATACTATATATTTATACCTGATGTTAAAAGTATTGTCACAATAGTGCAATCTTATAACAGTATCTGCATCACAATCGAGATTGCAGGTGAAATGTTCTAAATGGATGAAATTACTATTAGAAGGCAGTCTCGCAAAGAGGAATTTTACGTTACTTCACTGTGGCCTAGATTTAGAGTTGGGCGGTAGCCGTCAAAACCAGCGTTAGAGGCTCCTAACGCTGGTTTTTACCGCCCTCTGGTATTTGGAGCCAGTAATTAAAGGATCTAACGCTCACTTTCCAGCCGCGACTTTTCCATACCGCAGATCCCCTTACGTCAATTGCGTATCCTATCTTTTCAATGGGATCTTTCTAACGCTGGTATTTAGAGTCGTGGCTGAAGTGAGCGTTAGAACTCTAACGACAAAACTCCAGCCGAAGAAAAAAGTCAGTAGTTAAGAGCTTTCTGGGCTAACGCCGGTTCATAAAGCTCTTAACTACTGTGCTCTAAAGTACACTAACACCCATGAACTACCTATGTACCCCTAAACCGAGGTCCCCCCACATCGCCGCCACTACATTTAAATTTTTTAACCCCTAATCTGCCGCTCCGTATACCGCCGTCAACTACGTTATCCCTATGTACCCCTAATCTGCTGCCCCTAACACCGCCGACCCCTATATTATATTTATTAACCCCTAATCTGCCCCCCACAACGTCGCCGCCAGCTACCTACAATTATTAACCCCTAATATGCTGACCGGAGCTCACCGCTAGTATAATAAATGTATTAACCTCTAATCCGCCTCACTCCCGCCTCAATAACCCTATAATAAATAGTATTAACCCCTAATCTGCCCTCCCTAACATCGCCGACACCTAACTTCAATTATTAACCCCTAATCTGCCGACCGAATCTCGCAGCTACTGTAATAAATGGATTAATCCCTAAAGCTAAGTCTAACCCTAACCCTAACACCCCCCAAAATTAAATATAATTTAAATCTAACGAAATAAATCAACTCTTATTAAATAAATTATTCCTATTTAAAGCTAAATACTTACCTGTAAAATAAACCCTAATATAGCTACAATATAAATTATAATTATATTATAGCTATTTTAGGATTTATATTTATTTTACAGGTAACTTTGTATTTATTTTAACCAGGTACAATAGCTATTAAATAGTTAAGAACTATTTAATAGCTAAAATAGTTAAAATAATTACAAAATTACCTGTAAAATAAATCGTAACCTAAGTTACAATTAAACCTAACACTACACTATCAATAAATTAATTAAATAAAATACCTACAATTATCTACAATTAAACCTAACACTACACTATCAATAAATTAATTAAATACAATATCTACAAATAAATACAATTAAATAAACTAACTAAAGTACAAAAAATAAAAAAGAACTAGGTTACAAAAAATAAAAAAATATTTACAAACATTAGAAAAAAATTACAACAATTTTAAACTAATTACACCTACTCTAAGCCCCCTAATAAAATAACAAAGCCCCCACAAAATAAAAAAATGCCCTACCCAATTCTAAATTGCAAAAGTTCAAAGCTCTTTTACCTTACCGGCCCTGAAAAGGGCCCTTTGCGGGGCATGCCCCAAAGAATTCAGCTCTTTTGCCTGTAAAAAAAAACATACAATACCCCCCCCCAACATTACAACCCACCACCCACATACCCCTAATCTAACCCAAACCCCCCTTAAATAAACCTAACACTAAGCCCCTGAAGATCTCCCTACCTTGTCTTCACCTCACCGGGTCCCGATCTGTCCAGAAGAGGGTCCGAAGTCTTGATCCAAGCCCAAGCGGGGGGCTTAAGAGTGACGTCCAACCTCGGGCTGAAGCGGCGGCTGAAGAACTCCATCATCGGGCTGAAGTCGGAAGTCCATCATCGGGATGAAGTCTTCTATCAAGCCGCATCTTCAATCTTCTTTCTTCCAGAGCGGAGCCATCTTCTTCCAAGCCGACGTGGAACATCCTCTTCAACCGACGCCTACTAGCCGAATGACGGTTCCTTTAAATGACGTCATCCAAGATGGCGTCCCTCGAATTCCGATTGGCTGATAGGATTCTATCAGCCAATCGGAATTAAGGTAGGAATATTCTGATTGGCTGATGGAATCAGCCAATCAGAATCAAGTTCAATCCGATTGGCTGATTGGATCAGCCAATCAGATTGAGCTTGCATTCTATTGGCTGTTCCGATCAGCCAATAGAATGCGAGCTCAATCTGATTGGCTGATTGGATCAGCCAATCGGATTGAACTTGAATCTGATTGGCTGATTCCATCAGCCAATCAGAATATTCCTACCTTAATTCCGATTGGCTGATAGAATCCTATCAGCCAATCGGAATTCGAGGGACGCCATCTTGGATGACGTCATTTAAAGGAACCGTTATTCGGCTAGTAGGCGTCGGTTGAAGAGGATGTTCCGC
Source organism: Bombina bombina (assembly GCF_027579735.1). NCBI lineage: Eukaryota > Metazoa > Chordata > Amphibia > Anura > Bombinatoridae > Bombina > Bombina bombina. Next base: position 534,411,896 of record NC_069505.1, on the reverse strand, counting down.
GTCGGCTTGGAAGAAGATGGCTCCGCTCCGGAAGAAAGAAGATTGAAGATGCGGCTTGATAGAAGACTTCATCCCGATGATGGACTTCCGACTTCAGCCCGATGATGGAGTTCTTCAGCCGCCGCTTGGATCCAGACTTCAGCCCGAGGATGGACGTCACTCTTCAGCCCCCCGCTTGGGCTTGGATCAAGACTTCGGACCCTCTTCTGGACAGATCGGGACCCGGTGAGGTGAAGACAAGGTAGGGAGATCTTCAGGGGCTTAGTGTTAGGTTTATTTAAGGGGGGTTTGGGTTAGATTAGGGGTATGTGGGTGGTGGGTTGTAATGTTGGGGGGGGGTATTGTATGTTTTTTTTTTACAGGCAAAAGAGCTGAATTCTTTGGGGCATGCCCCGCAAAGGGCCCTTTTCAGGGCTGGTAAGGTAAAAGAGCTTTGAACTTTTTTATTTTAGAATAGAGTAGGGCATTTTTTTATTTTGGGGGTCTTTGTTATTTTATTAGGGGGCTTAGAGTAGGTGTAATTAGTTTAAAATTGTTGTAATATTTTTCTAATGTTTGTAAATATTTTTTTATTTTTTGTAACTTAGTTCTTTTTTATTTTTTGTACTTTAGTTAGTTTATTTAATTGTATTTATTTGTAGGTATTTTATTTAATTAATTTATTGATAGTGTAGTGTTAGGTTTAATTGTAGATAATTGTAGGTATTTTATTTAATTAATTTATTGATAGTGTAGTGTTAGGTTTAATTGTAACTTAGGTTAGGATTTATTTTACAGGTAATTTTGTAATTATTTTAACTTTTTCAGCTTTTAAATAGTTATTAACTATTTAATAGCTATTGTACCTGATTAAAATAAATACAAAGTTGCCTGTAAAATAAATATTAATCCTAAAATAGCTATAATATAATTATAATTTATATTGTAGCTATATTAGGGTTTATTTTACAGGTAAGTATTTAGCTTTAAATAGGAATAATTTATTTAATAAGAGTTAATTTATTTAGTTAGATAAAAATTATATTTAATTTAGGGGGGTGTTAGTGTTAGGGTTAGACTTAGCTTTAGGGGTTAATCCATTTATTACAGTAGCGGCGAGATTCGGTCGGCAGATTAGGGGTTAATAATTGAAGTTAGGTGTCGGCGATGTTAGGGAGGGCAGATTAGGGGTTAATACTATTTATTATAGGGTTATTGAGGCGGGAGTGAGGCGGATTAGGGGTCAATAACTTTATTATAGTAGCGGTGCGGTCCGCTCGGCAGATTAGGGGTTAATAAGTGTAGGCAGGTGGAGGCGACGTTGTTGGGGGCAGATTAGGGGTTAATAAATATAATATAGGGGTCGGCGGTGTTAGGGGCAGCAGATTAGGGGTACACAGGGATAATGTAGGTAGCGGCGGTTTACGGAGCGGCAGATTAGGGGTTAAAAAAATATGCAGGTGTTAGCGATAGCGGGGGTGGCAGATTAGGGGTTAATAAGTGTAAGGTTAGGGGTGTTTAGACTCGGGGTACATGTTAGGGTTTTAGGTGCAGACGTAGGAAGTGTTTCCCCATAGAAAACAATGGGGCTGCGTTAGGAGCTGAACGCTGCTTTTTTGCAGGTGTTAGGGTTTTTTTCAGCTCAAATGGCCCCATTGTTTTCTATGGGGGAATCGTGCACGAGCAAGTTTTTGAAGCTGGCTGCGTCCGTAAGCACCGCTGGTATCTAGAGTGGCAGTGGCGTTAAATTATGCTCTACGCTCCCTTTTTGGAGCCTAACACACTGAAAACCCAGCTATTCTGTGAACTCTAAATACCAGCGGTATTTAAAAGGTGCGGGGGAAAAAAGCATGCGTAGCTAACGCACCCCTTTGGACGCCAAACTCTAAATCTAGCCGTGTGGGAGGCAAAGCTTTCTCTGATGAAGGTTCTTCTGATGAACGTTCTGTGGCTGAGGAGCAGACTGAGATGCCCCATAGATGAGCAGACTGAGATGACCCTTATTAAAGACTATAGCCCTTGTTAGTCTCCTAGACTAAGCACTATCATTGAGAGTACCCAGAGTCTTCTAAGCCTGACTTTGTGATTAAGGGGAACATAAAAAAATTGATTGAGTTAATGGGTTGTTGTTTTGTTCTTAAAGGTGTTGGTAATGGATCTATGTCTCAATGTATTAAAGAGACTTCAAAAGTAGGGATGGACGAATGTTTTGCAACATTCAAAAAATGAAACAAATTTTAGCACATTTGGGCCTCGATCCGATATGCAGTGTCGCCCGCAAAAGCCGGCGATGCCAAATTTTGCACTGGTTTGGTAACACATATACGGCATAACATAGCAGTTACGCTCGTATATTTCTGCCTTCGGCCGTAGTTTTTTGGCCCATAGACAGGTATACCAAACCAGCGCAGTTTGGTATCCAATATACAGCGTAAGGACTTACGTGGCAAAAATGGAGAAATCTTACTCCATTTTCACCTCGCCACAAATTGCAGGCGTAGTAAGCCTTACGCTGTGTATTGGAACCCCGTAACTCCCTAAACTAGCTGCAAAATAAAACCTAACACCTAACGCATGCACAATGTCTATCTACCTGTCAACCGCAATCCCCCGCCGCAATCCCTAATAAAGTGTTTAACCCCTAAACCGCCGCTCCTGGACCCCGCCGCCACCTACATTAAATGTTTAACCCCCTAATCTGAGCCCCCTACACCATCGCCACCTATATTAAAATTATTAACCCCTAATGTAATCCCCCTACACCGCCGCCATCTATATTAAAATTATTACCCCCTAATGTGAGCCCCCTACACAGCCGCCACCTATTTAAACTATATTAAACTATATGTAGGGGGATTTAGATTACAGGCAAAAGAGCTGATTACTTTGTGACAATGCCCCGCAAAAAGACCTTTTAAGGGCTGGTAAAAGAGCTGGTTACTTTGGGGCAATGCCCCGCAAAAAGCCCTTTTAAGGACTGGCAATAGAGCTGGTTACTTTGGGGCAATGCCACGCAAAAAGCCCTTTTCAGGGTTATTTGTAGGGTTAAACTTAGGTTTAGTGGTAGGGAAATTTTAGTATTTTATGGGTTAATAAATTTAATATAGGTGGCGGCGGTATAGGGGGATTAGATTAGGGGTTAATAATTTTAATATAGGTGGCAGCGGTGTAGGGGGCTCACATTAGGGGTTAATATAGTTTAAATAGGTGGCGGCGGTGTAGGGGGATCATATTAGGGGATAATATAGTTTAATAGGTGGCGGCGGTATAGGGGGATCATATTAGGGGATAATATAGTTTAAATAGGTGGCGGCGGGGTAGGGGGCACACATTAGGGGGAAAACATTTAATGTAGCTATCGGCGGTATAGGGGGCTCAGATTAGGGGGTAATATAGATAATGTAGCTGGCGGCGGGGTCCGGGAGGGGCGGTTTAGGGGTTAATATATTTATTGTTAGGAGTGAGAGGGGGGATTGCGGATAGAGGGGTATACGTGTCGGGCTATGTTTGGGAGGCGTGTTAGACAGTAACAGGAGATTTAATAACGTCAGGTTTTTTATGCGGTGGCAGTTTCTAAAGTGCTGTAAGTCACTGGCGACTCCAGAAATTTGTACTTATGCAGATTTCTGGACATTGCTGGTTTGTCAGACTTACGGCACATTAGCATCTGACGGCGCCGTATATAAGATAGCTCGAGTTGCGAGCTGAAACTACGGGCGGCGCAGGTTTCCACGCTTGTGCCGAAACCTGCGCTGTATATCGGATCACGGCCTTGGTTGTTAATTTCAACACTTTGAATGATTGTGCAACATTCTATCATTTGTTTAATGTAAAATTATTTCTAATACTATCTTTAAATGTAATATTCCATTCAAATTGTTCTAAATCGGATATTGCATAATTCAAAGACTATTCATTCTACCAAGCGAATTGAACTTTTACCACATTTGCCCATCCCTATTCAAAAAAGACTGAAATGAATTTCAGACCTCTGAGCAATAGAAAAGAGACAGTTGTTAAAGGGACACTAAACCCCAATTTTTTATTTCATGATTCGGATAGAGCATGCAGTTTTAAGCAACTTTCTAATTAACTCCAATTAATAATTGTTCTTCGTTCTCTTGGTATCTTTATTTGATAAAACAGGAATGAAAGCTTTGGAGTGGGAGCCAGCCCATTTTAGGTTCAGAACCTGGGTTGTGCTTGCTTATGAGATGGCTTATATAGACAATATGACAGTAGTGTGTAGAAATTGGTTTGGCTTGAAATTAGTTAGGTTTCACCCTTATCTTAGTGCTCAAGAGATATCCAATATTAATTTTATTGAGTGTCTATTATGTGAGGCCACCAATCAACAGCTGACTCCCAGTAGTGTGTTACAATTGTTAAAGATTGCATACTCTGGGCTCTAGTTATCAAGGTCTGTGCGGATCAGGTCCGACAGACCTCGCTGAATACGGCAAGCGTATTGCACAAGAGCTCACAAGAGCTGCTGGTGCAACGCCGCCCTGCAGACTCGCGGCCAATAGGCCGCCAGCAGGGGGGTGTCAATCAACCCGATCGTACTCGATCGGGTTGATTTCCGGCGATGTCTGTCTGCCTGCTTAGAGCAGGCGGACAGGTTATGGAGCAGCGGTCTTTGAGACCGCTGCTTCATAACTGCTGTTTCTGGCGAGCCTGCAGGCTCGCCACAAACACGGGGCATCAAGCTCCATTTGGAGCTTGATACATATGCCCCTCTGTCTGAATCAAGTTTAATTTTGACTTTGATGTCCCTTTAAATTAAAAAAAAAGCTTTATCAGCAATGTAGCTATGAGAACAAGTTTACTTGATTAAAAACAGTTAAAGTCACTGTCTAATGTTAACTGCACTAGCCTTTTAATAAAGTATATTTACATCCATAGAGTTGTGCTTTAACAACCTTTGTCTGCCAGTAAGACGCACCCTTTTATTTAACCTTTAATGCCACTAACACACATCATCAAATAATTGCTCTATTAATTGCACATAATTATTGTCACACTTTTCCCACACACACTCACATATCCTATAATATAAAAGGCCAAGTGTGAGACAGCTTCAGGTATCTGCTGCATATGAAGCCGGAGCGCGATCGGGGCAGATGCCTTATTGTTACAGATGGTGACACTGTTTGTGTCACCGTCTGTAACGATCTTCTGCTGCTGCCCGCTGGAGGTGTGGGCGGGAGGTGGGTGGAAAGGGGAGGGAGTGGGAGGGCCCTATGCTACATAAATTAAAGTAACAGTGAAGGATGGGGCAGCAACACTAAAGAAAAGAGGTTTGGGGGTTAAATGGCGCATGGGGAGGTGGTGGTGCCACTACACTACAGAAAAAAAAAAAAAAAAGAATAAAAAAGGGGGTTTATAGGTACTGGAAGACAGCTGGCAGTACATAAGATGGCGGCAATAGTTAGAAAGGGGAGGGTTAGAGAGCTGTTTGAGGGGGGGTCAGGGACAGAGGGATAGGGACAAGGAAAGAAGGATAGGGACAGAGTGATAGGGGCAAAGGGATAGGGACAGAGGGATATAGGGACAGGGAAAGAGGGACAGGGACAGAGGGATAGGGACAGAGGGATAGCGATAGAGGGATAGGGACAGAGGGATAGGGACAGAGGTATAGGGACAGAGGAATAGGGATAGAGATAGAGGGATAGGGACAGAGGGATAGGGACAGAGGGATATAGGGACAAGGACAGAGGGACAGGGACAGAGGGATAGGGACAGAGGGATAGGGACAGAGGGATAGGGATAGAGGGATAGGGACAGAGGGATAGGGACAGAGGGATATAGGGACAGGGACAGAGGGACTGGGACAAAGGGACAGGGACAGAGGGATAGGGATAGAGATAGAGGGATAGGGACAGAGGGATAGGGACAGAGGGATATAGGGACAGGGACAGAGGGGCAGGGACAGAGGGACAGGGACATAGGGACAGGGACAGAGGGATATAGGGACAGAGTGATATAGGGACAGGGACAGGGATAAATGGATAGGGACAGAGGGATAGGGACAGAGGGACAGGGACAGAGAGACAGGGACAGAGGGATAGGGATAGAGATAGAGGGATAGGGACAGAGGGATAGGGATAGAGATAGAGGGATAGGGACAGAGGGATAGGGATAGAGATAGAGGGATAGGGACAGAGGGATAGCGACAGAGGGATAGGGACAGAGTGATAGGGACAGAGAGATAGGGACAGAGGGATAGGGACAGAGGGATAGGGACAGAGGGACAGGAACAGATGGACAGGGGGATAGGGACAGAGGCACAGGGACAGAGGGATAGGGACAGAGGGACAGAGAGATAGGGATAGAGATAGAGGGATAGGGACAGAGGGATAGGGACAAAGGGATAGGGACAGAGAGATAGGGACAGAGGGACAGGGACAGAGGGATAGCGACAGAGGGATAGGGACAGAGAGATAGTGACAGAGGGATAGGGACAGAGGGATAGGGACAGAGGGACAGGTACAGAGAGATAGGGACAGAGAAATAGGGATTGAGATAGAGGGATAGGGACAGAGAGATAGGGACAGAGAGATAGGGATTGAGATAGAGGGATAGGGACAGAGAGATAGGGACAGAGGGATAGGGACAGAGAGATAGGGACAGAGGGATAGGGACAGAGGGACAGGGACAGAGGGATAGGGACAGAGGGATAGGGACAGAGGGATAGGGATTGAGATAGAGGGATAGGGACAGAGAGATAGGGACAGAGGGATAGGGACAGAGAGATAGGGACAGAGGGATAGGGACAGAGGGACAGGGACAGAGGGATAGGGACAGAGGGATAGGGACAGAGGGATAGGGACAGAGGGACAGGGACATAGGATAGATGAATCGATGGATATGGATAGGGACAGAGGGATAGAAGGATAGGGATATTTCTTTCATTAAACATTTTGGCCATGTACGCAGGCTTTAACGTTAGTATAAATATAAACAGTTAAAGGCATTGATGCTAACTGCACAAGCCTTTAAATAAAGTAATTATATATGTGTTTGTGTATGTTTGTGTTTGTGTGTGTGTAAAAGAAAAGGCTGTTTGTTTGTGTTATTTTATTCCAAGCAAGTCCTACATATATATATTTATATACACACACACACAGGGCTGGAAATTTCCACCAGTTCACTAGTCCCAGGCAAGTAACAATTTGCAATGGATTGGTGAAAAAACTGGCATATTCCTATCTTTATAAATGTTCCCAACTGACTAAGACTAGTAAACTATAGTGTGTGTCTGGATGCCGAAAAAAATCCTATTTCTCTGGACTTATAGGGAAAACATATCAGTCCCCTTTGTCGTCACTATATATATATATATATATACAAGTTTGTGGGATCCAAGCACTCACTGTTAATGGTATACGACTGGGTGCACTCTATGGTAAATAGGTAGAAACTTCTCAGAAAGAAGAGGCACTCACAGGTCTTAATAAGCAAAAAGTACTTTTATTAGTTCATAGGTTCAGTCAACGTTTCGGTCCTCGCAGGGACCTTTGTCAAGACTGTTCTCCAATATCTCAATGTCAAGCGGTCATGAACTAATAAAAGTACTTTTTGCTTATTAAGACCTGTGAGTGCCTCTTCTTTCTGAGAAGTTTATATATATATATATATATATATATATATATATATATATACATACATACATACAGATAGATAGATAGATAGATATACACACATATACACACGTGTGTGATTGAAATTAGATGACTAAAAAAATAGCTGGCTAGAAAATATAAACATAATATTATCTGATTTAAAGAAAAAAATAAGGGCTAGATTAAAAGTGGAGCAGCATTTTTTTTTTTTTGCGTAAGTGAAAACTCTGTTTGGATTTTTTACATTACAAGTTACAAATATTTTATGCTAGCGTTAACCGAATAGCGCGCCCATGCATATATTCTCCCATAGAGATCAATGGAGAAAAAAAAAGTGGGAAAAACACCCATCGTGAATACAACATAGCCTATTCGCATTAGTAAATGTGAAATATTTACAGTAAATACATAGTTAAAACGTTTATTACATGGGAATAATGCATAGATATGTTTTATCATCTTTTCATATACTTAATGGAAAAGGAATATATTGCATATATATATATATATATATATATATATATATATATATATATATGTGTGTGTTTACATATATATGAATGTTTTTATATGTGTATATATTACATTAAATACATATATACATATATAAATACATTAATATATACATACACATATATTGATATATATATATATATATATATATATATATATATATATATATATATATACAGGTATACAGTATATATATATATATATATATATATATATACATACAACTACATATTTAGCAATGTATGTGTCTCAATATTAAAGCTATTTGCTTGAATTTTATTTTCTAACACCTGAGATCTCATATCTTTAAACCCTTATAACTTTTGTGTGCAATATATTTTTAAAAATATTTTGAGTGTAATTGTACATTGTAATGTGTTTTTGAGCTGTTTTGTGCAAGTTTTTAGTTTCAGGAAATAGTTAACCACAGCTCTGAGATCACGGAAAGGATTAAAGTGTAAAGGGTGATTGCGCTAGCGCAATTTTGCTCCACTTGTAATATCAGCAAACTGAAAATGGCTTGCAAAAACACGATAACGCTAGCACAAAATCGTTTGCGCTTCATTTGTAATCTATACAATAGTGTGTGTGTAACTGCCGAAAAAAAATCCTATTTCTCTGGACTTAAAGTGAAAATATATTAGTCCCCCTTATCGTCACTATATATATATATACTGTGTATATATATATATATATATATATATATATATATATATATATATATATATATATACAAACACTCACACACACGTGTATTTTTTAAATGAGATGATTAAAAAAAATAGCTGGCTTTAAAATATAAACATAATATTGTATTATTTAAAGAAAAAAAATTATTATATTAAATAATTGTGTATATATATATATACACGCACTCTTCTCTTTTACTATAAAGGAAAACAGAATAATTTGACATTTGAGTACCATTAAATTGGGTAATAATAACATTTATTACTATTCAGCTGCCGATTTGGTTAATTCTAAGAGCGAGCACTGAAAAAGTGCTTTGAGTCCCACTAAAAGAAAGGTGCTATATAAATACTTATTATTTTTATTTGCATGCATGCCTGTATGTTTCTTTGTTTTTTTTTCTAACCTACCTTTCTTTCTTTCTTTCTTTCTTTCTTTCTTTCTTTCTTTCTTTCTTTCTTTCTTTCTTTCTTTCTTTCTTTCTTTCTTTCTTGTTATTTGAATATTTTAATACATAAATGTCACATCTGTCACATACAAAGAACAAAATATATCTCACTTACCTCCTGTATCTAGAAGTTAATGATGAGTTAAAAGAACTAAACATAGACCACACTCGCTGCTGTGTCTCAGGCTTGTATCTGTAAATGATCACTACAATAACTCCCAGAGGGCACCTCCCAATCTAGTTACAGAATCATATTTGTGATAACATCAGCCTTAGAGGCAATATGGCATATTCATTCAATATAAAGGGAAACAAATCATATATATATATATATATATATATATATATATATATATATATATATAAGAAAACAAGGAAACTCCTCGGCACACCAGGGATGCAATAGGTAAAAAGCCAGTCTTTATTCAGTAGATGCTAAAAACATAATCCTCATACAGCAACTTGGTAAAAACAATTCATATGAACTGGAACAGGGGGAACATCACCTCCTGTGACATCATACGCGTTTCATGCCTCTGGGGCACTTGTTCACTGATAGGGAACAGGTGGTGAAAGTGCTCTTAATATACAGATTTCTGTCCAATGACATAACATCAATTAAAACACATCTCATTAACCCCTGAAGTTCCTGTCCAAAACACAAGAATCCTAATCTATATAGCCGCTCTATATTACACCCACTACAAAAATATGTGTACACTGCAACGTTAATTCTATTTATTGTGTCTCAATTTTATAGAACCATTATGCTATTATTTCATATTACTAAAACTAATAAAATGTTAATTAAATAATGCATATGTTATAAAGAACCCAAGTATGAATGTTGGTATATGATTTAATTGGACATCAAGACCTAATCCTCACTCAAATGCATGCAACCTTTGTTAAAAAAAGGAAATTTTATAAAGAGATTATTAGATAATACTCGTACATATAGAAAAACTTTTATATATATGCAACCTTTGTTAAAAAAAGGAAATTTTATAAAGAGATTATTAGATAATACTCGTACATATAGAAAAACTTTTCCTTTTGTTACAGTACGTTTGAGCGATCTATCAGCGTTGAATAAACATATTTACATCCATTCTGGAATTTAAACCCGTAGGTACCCTGGTTTCTAAATGAAGGATCCAAAAAACCTCTCGTTCATCAAGTTTCTTTTCCCTGTCTCCACCCCGGGGATGTCTTGGTATGAAATCTATGCCCTGTACTTTTAAAAGTGTTTTATCAGAATTATGAAAATATCTGAAATGTTTGGCAATGGGCGTTTTTGACTCAGGGTCCTCTATGGACCTTAGATGTTCCATGACCCGGTCCTTCAAGGATCGTTTGGTACGTCCCACATATTGAATATTACAACCCTGACAAGTCAATAGGTAAATTACGTGTGTGCTGTTGCAATTTATGAAATATCTTATATCACTTACTTTACCTAGTGCTTCAGATCTACAGGTATTACCCTGAACAATGTGAGAGCACGTCTTGCATCGTGAGGCATTACATTTGTAACATCCCTTACGTTGTTTTCTAACCTACCTTTCTTTCTTTCTTTCTTTCTTTCTTTCTTTCTTTCTTTCTTTCTTGTTATTTGAATATTTTAATACATAAATGTCACATCTGTCACATACAAAGAACAAAATATATCTCACTTACCTCCTGTATCTAGAAGTTAATGATGTGTTAAAAGAACTAAACATAGACCACACTCGCTGCTGTGTCTCAGGCTTGTATCTGTAAATGATCACTACAATAACTCCCAGAGGGCACCTCCCAATCTAGTTACAGAATCATATTTGTGACAACATCAGCCTTAGAGGCAATATGGCATATTCATTCAATATAAAGGGAAACAAATTATATATATATATATATATATATATATATATATATATATATATACATCATAGTCTTTAGAATAGGCACTCCATATATTATAACAACCTCCAGGGTGCACTTAAGGGAAATATCCAACGTTAGTAAGCAAGAAAAAGGCACTCTCTGAAAAAAGTAAAACTTAACATTTAATAAGTTATATTAAAAATGCATGACGTTTCGGAGGCATTACGCCCCCTTTTTCAAATGCATGATACAGCCGTTTGAAAAATACAAAAGCAGTATGCTTTTGTATTAATGTTAAGTTTTACTTTTTTCAGAGAGTGCCTTTTTCTTGCTTACTAATGTTATATATATATAGATTATTTTGGAAGTGAAGGGCACTCAGGGTTTTTTTAGAGAAACATAGAATGTTTTTTATTTGTAATAACAACGAGTCATCAAGGTCAAAGTCGACATTTCGGCTTGCTTCAGAGCCTTCTTCAAGACATAGAAAATCTGTAAAACATGTTAAGAAAAGAACAAATGCTAATACAAAATACCATATAAAGTGATAACAAACACCCAACACCAATACTGTACTATACTAAAAACTGTTCAGAGGATAAACCCTAACTCAAAACCAACAATGCGGCTATAATAAACACCCACTCGCACAAATAACCATCTAACCACCAGCAAAAAAGCTGTTATGGAGCCGGAAAAAAAAGACTATTAGAGGGTGTCAACCCAAGAACAGAACCTGTACAATATGCTAGAATGACCGGATTCATGCACAAAAATGGAGACACAAATTATATGATTTTTACAGAGTTCAGGATACTACTAGGTATTTCACTAGAACTCAAATGTAAAAAAGCTTACCGATATAGCTATGAATATAGTTCGGTTACCAAAGTAGCAAGCTGTACATGACATAGTGTATAACTATTCAATCCTTTTAATGTGATTCGATCAAGATAGAGGTAGGAGACCATGTAATAGATATAATATAATCCACCATACTGACCGCAAATAAATTAGAAAAATGTATTGAGAGCTGTCATACACATAAATAAACAACAAGCCTTATGCTTAATCAGTACCTCGATACGTGACACATGTAAGCATACATCCAATCAGAATGAAACCGTAGATACCTAAGCTACAAACACTATGATGTTACCCAATGCAGTTAATAATATAGAAACGCTACCAGCGATGTATGCAGTATATTTAACATCCAACATATAAAGCACATTAATAGTGTAAATGGTTAATGCAGGGTAAATCAGTACCTACATAGAAAAACAAACAAACATGAGTACAATACTCAAAATGTAAAGGACCTAGTAGAATCTCATATGTACCCTGGCTAGATACATACGTAGTAGGCAATTTGCTAGACAACTAAATCAACATTATGCAGGGAACATATAATGCCGGAGCCGCATCGTTAATTATATGGCAAAGCACCTATCAAGCACATACCGAAACTGCACGCAAAGATACAACAGTCACCACTCAAACGCCAACTGTTATTTATCACATGAATTACTATGTTTAAACCACCATAACTATATAGCACTTTAATGAACAACAAGAAATAAAAACAATCGCCTAAATTATGAGTTTTGCATTAGGGTCAAAAAGCAGCATTGGCCGGTCCTAACGCTGCTTTTTAACGCCCGCTGGTATTACGAGTTTCCGTAACGCCACAAAAATATCCATCTCGGCTCAAATCATTAACGTAAACCCAGACCCAGTAGTTAACCATATACCGCTAACAAAAACATCCACGAATCACAAAAAAACATTACACAAACTACACTTACACTCATACAAACACTACACAATATTTATTTTTCAGATTTTATATTTTTATATCAAAATAGAACGGATCGAAGTTACGAGATCTCGCGTGTTTTAAAAAAAGGCACACAAAACCATTTTACATTGACTTACATAGACAGACGGGAACATACACTTATATAGCTAAATCTAACTACAAATATTATCACATACATACACAAATCGATACATACAAACAATATACAGCACATTACATACACAAAACAGATTTTTATTAGGAAATAAACACAATTTAGCTACTTTTTCACACAAGAACATGACGTCACTCACTTTACACTCAAAACAAGTGTTGGATTTTATTTCTACACAAAATTTTCAGATTTACCCAACGCACGTAAAAAGCGTAGACAAGAAAACTCGTAATGCCAGCGTTACAATTGTGAAACTAACTCATTCTTTCTTGCGTTAGTCCCGCTATGACAAATAGATCAAGAAATGACTATTTCCCTATGGAGTTATGGCTTTTACTTGCGTGAAATTCACTGCAACATCAAATTGTTATATCAATTTATAGTATCATTTACAAGAGGTGATATACTCTCATTACGATGTAGTAGATGATATGAAGGATGGTAACCATAGTTTATGAAGAAGGGTGTTAAGTTAGTAGATGAATTGATGGTGTTATTGTAAGAGAATTCTGCTGTGGGTAATAAGGATGTCCAGTTATCTTGTTGAAAGGAACAGTAACATCGAAGGTACTGCTCCAAGGATTGGTTAGTCCTCTCTGTTTGTCCGTTTGTCTGCGGATGATAAGCCAAGCTTAATCGTCGTTCAACACATAGTTGTGTCCAGAATCTGGAAGTGAATTGAGTCCCCCTGTCTGTGGTTATCGACTTGGGCAATCCATGTAAACGGACAATGTGTTTTATAAACAATTCAGCAGTTTCAGAAACGGTTGGTAGAGCATGTAAAGGAATAAAGTGGGCCATCTTTGAGAAAAGATCTACAACAACTAGTATGGTTGTGTTATTAGAGGATGGAGGTAAGTCCACAATGAAATCCATCGCTATATCCTGCCAAGGCCTATCAGCAATGGGGAGAGAGAGAAGAAACCCATAAGGATGTATACGTTGAGGTTTACACCTAGTGCATACTGAAAAACCTTGTATATAACTTTTAACGGATTGATCTATCTGTGGCCACCAGAAGTCTCTTTTAATTAAATGGAGAGTCTTATGAAACCCCGGATGTCCAGAAATTGGGCTTTCATGTGCCATAGCTAATATTTTCGGTCTAAGAGCAGTCGGAACATATAGTGCGTGAGCATGATAATATAGACCATTAGCATGTTTGTGAATTTTCTGTAGAAATTAGAAAATCTGAGGAATCTCTGAACCTCCTTCTTAGAGTTGGGTATAGGCCAGTTGGTTATAGCTTCCACCTTGTTGTTCTCCATAGAAATTTCCTTTGGAGAAATATGATATCCAAGGAAGGAAATAGTATCAGAGTTGAAAACACATTTTTCAGGCTTAGCGTACAAGTGATTCTCTCTTAACCTGGATAAGACAATTCTGACATGATCTATGTGGTCTTCTCTGGAGTTTGAGTATATGAGAATATCATCAAGATATATTACAATAAATAAGTTGAGTAGGTCACGGAAAACATCATTGATGAAAAATTGAAAAGTGGCTGGGGCGTTACATAGCCCGAAAGGCATGTCGCAATACTCGTATAGACCATACCATGTACGCAAAGCTGTCAGCCACTCGTCCCCCTCCCTTATTCGTATGAGATTGTAAGGACCTCTCAGATCTAGTTTTGTGAATATTGTTGCACCTTGTAGACGTTCTATAAGTTCTGGTATAAGTGACAGATGGTATCTGTTTTTTATTGTGCAGTTGTTAAGTTGTCTATAATCTATGATAGGCCTGAGACTCTTGTCCTTATTTTTGACAAAAAAAATACCAGCGCCTGCTGGTGAAGTGGACGGACGGATGAAACCTTTTTCAAGGTTGTCATGGATATACTCCTTAAGATGAAGAAGTTCAGGTTCCGATAGCGGGTATATGCAACCATAGGGTATCTTAGATTCGGGTATGAGATCTATAGGACAATTATAAGATCTGTGAGGCGGTAATGATTGAGCTTCAGCTTTATCAAAAACATTGTGAAAGTCTGAGTAGTCAGGAGGTATATTTAGCATGTCAATCTGTAAGATACTGTGTTTAGGATTACAATGTGAGACACAGAAAGGCGAGTCAAAAGTTATGGAACCTTTATCCCATAAAATTGTGGGTTGATGTTTCTTTAACTAGGTAAGACCCAGGATAATTGGGAATAAAGGTGAGTGTATCACTTCAAAGGTACATGTTTCATTATGACCAGATGTGAATGTAACTTGTAAAGGAACTGTGTGGTGTGTGACAGGACCTGAATTAATAAGAGAACCATCAACAACACGTATAGGAAGTGAAACACGCTTTTTTATTATGGGTATTTTATAAGTATCCACAAAAGATGAATGATTGAAATTAGTAGTTGCTCCGGAATCAATGACAACCTGGGCTTTAGTTTGATGTAGATCCCACTGCAGAGAAACAAAGAGGGTAAAATGAGAAGACATATTTAACTCAGATTTAATTGAATGATGAAATGTTCCCTTACCCTTTTTAGACTTCAAAAGAATGGGACATTCCTTAACGGCATGTTCCTTGGCACCACAATAAAGGCAGAGGTTGTGTAATCTACGTCTTGCCTTTTCTTCAGGCTTAAGAGGGCCTTTGATAAAACCGATGTCCATAGGTTCCTCCATTGATCTAGTAGAA
Organism: Bombina bombina; assembly: GCF_027579735.1. Classification (NCBI taxonomy): domain Eukaryota; kingdom Metazoa; phylum Chordata; class Amphibia; order Anura; family Bombinatoridae; genus Bombina; species Bombina bombina. The sequence goes on along the minus strand of NC_069505.1, from coordinate 534,396,159 downwards.
GGTGTAGGTTGGGAAAAAAATGATCTTTTGCTGGGAGGGTCATAAGAACCCTTCTCAACCTTCCTCTCTCTCAATCGGCGATCAATGGTTATGGTTAAGGACATGAAATTTTCTAATTCCATAGGTATCTCAGTGCGAGCTAATTCGTCTTGCAGACTATCTGAGAGTCCTATACGAAATTGATTCCTGAGTGCTGCATTATTCCATAAAATATCCGAAGCCCATCTTTTGAACTCCGTTATATATTCTTCTACGGGGCGTCTGCCCTGTTTAAGATTTCTAATAGAAACTTCAGCAGTTGCTTGTTTATCGTGATCCTCATAAAGCATAGACATTGCATTAAAGAATGAATCTAAAGAATTTAGAATGGGGTCATCTTTCTCGTAGTAAGCATTAGCCCAAGATTTGGCCGCACCCCTGAGGTAGGAAATCATGGTAAGAACCTTGACCTTTTCAGTAGGATAGGTTCTGGGTTTAAGTGAAAAAAATAGTGTACAAGAGTTCTTAAAGTCCCTGAACTGGGACCTGTCTCCATTAAATTTCTCAGGAGGACAAATCTGTGGTTCTGGGGGAGGAGTATCTGAGACTGGAGATTTATTCTGAACATTATCTCTAATGTATTTTCGTAACTCCTCATTGTCAGCCTGTAAATCCCTCAGCCCCTGAATCATTAAATCCATATTCTGTGAAAGTGTTCCAACACGATTAGAAAGCTCATTAACATCCATAGCTGAATAGATATTGAAGGGTAAATAATTTTTTAGGGCTAGGTAATATGTAAGGATTAAAGTAATTTCCAAAATATCTATTATAGTAGACTATTTAACCATTCAGTCTCACACCAAACCTTGGGACCTAGATCTTAAAATTCCCTGTTTTGCTCATTGACTGAGGGTGACCAAAAAGGTCAATTAGATTACAACTATAAATAGTCATTTGCTATGTATAATAATATAAAGGTATGCAGACTGCTAGGAGCTGGTATTGCAACAGTTAACTGACTGTGAGAGTTGACACTTAGGCATCTAGTTATCAAAGTCTGGCGGACCTGATCCGACAGTGCGGATCAGGTCTGCCAGACTTCGCTGAATACGGCGAGCAATATGCTTGCCGTATTCAGCATTGTACCAGCAGCTCAAGTCACAAGAGCTGCTGGTGCAGTGCCGCCCCCTGCTGACTCGCAGCCAATCGGCCGCCAGCAGGGGGGTGTCAATCAACCCAATCATACTAGATCAGGTTGATTTGCGGCGATGTCTGTCCGCCTGCTCAGAACAGGCGGACAGGTTATGGAGCACCGGTCATTTTGACCGCTGCTTCATAACTGCTGTTTCTGGCGAGCCTGCAGGCTCGCCAGAAACACGGGGCATCAAGCTCCATACGGAGCTTGATACATATGCCCCATAATGTTAAGATATTCTGAAACAAGCTTTAGTACATTTTAGTTAAGTGTATGTCCCAGGATTAAAGCACAGTTCAAATAGCTGTAGATTTAGTAATAATCACAACACAAGCAGGCAGAGGATTGTTAGTGCACAAACAGAGCATAGATTGAACACGCAGACTTCAGAAATACCCAGAAGATGTAGCAGACAACAGGCAGAAGCAAATACAGATTTATGCATAAAGTTCTTACGGTACCATAGTAATGCTACTAGTCCTGAAGCTGTTAGGTGATACGTGTAAGAGGGTAGCTGAATCCGGATGCAATCCGTGGCTGAGCTGAGTTGCGATGCGTAGCAGACCTGTGATGCACAGCGTGAATGCTGTGAGTATTCGTGTGAGAACACTGAGGCTCCGGTGTGTGATGACATCACACGCTGCAGTCTGAGACAAGGGAATTGTAGTAACGGCTTGGATTTGCAAGAGTAAGTACGACAAGTCCTGAAAATACAAGCATAAATTAGAGCTTCAGATAGGAAATACTTTAGAGGTGATAAACCATAAATAGCGTGCTTGTTGCTTCAAAGTGAAATCCTTTTGGGAAACAAATTACCTAGCACAGGTGAAATGGACTGATGAGCTTATGAAGGGTAAGGAAGTCATGTGACTGTAATCTTTAAAGGTACAGTAACATCGTGACAGCCAACTACCTCCCTATAGTGAGATGAAACATGTCACCAAGTGCGTAGAGATTGTACTGGGAATAGAGATGGTTACCAGATATCAGAGATATCCTGTAGGATTCATATGGTCAAACTTACATGTTAGTTTATTCCCATGCAGATTTGAGAGGCCATCATAGGCCTACATGTCTATACCTTCTTAAAACAGTTTCTGAAGGATTTTGCTTAGTGTACGCTCTCCTTGGAGGAAGGGGTTACACCGAAGCAATCCTCCAGTATTGGCCTAATATCACTTGTGTTATTATCAGTCTGAATATGATCTCCTGGGGACATTAAAAGTGTTAAAGTAGCATTCTCTCTAGAATTATGTGTAGCAAACACCAGATATATTTGCAATACAGCATTGTACTTTTAAATTTTTACATCCTCAGGTAAATTTAAAATTATTTAAGATATCAGCAATTTCAACATCCAAGCGTGTTTTAACTGTATGACACATATCTGTATCACCCTGTTGTACACGTTTCAAATTGCCCACGTCCTGTTTTGGGACCAGGTACATTTTTTGAGTATGATCCATTGACGGTTAGTTAAGAGAGTTGTCAGTAGAGGTATAGCAAATCCTAAAAGCAGTGCTAAAAATCCACCTGATTGATTTACCAACTTCTTTTTTTTTTTGCTAATAAATATTGTCCATTAGCCTCTTTGTGATTATCATGTATGATGTAGATGCAAATATTTGATGTGACGTTTGCTTTTCATATGCTTTGTACACATATTTCTTGTCCTAAAAAGCATACCTAGGTAGGCTTAGGAGAAGCAATGCACTACTGGTAGCTATCTGCTGATAGGTGGCTGCACATATATGTCTTCTATTGTTGGCTCAGATGAGGGGTTTCATTTCATGATCGAGCCTGCAGCCAATTGTAAAGAAGCAGTGTTCATCAGACTGCTGTTTCTTAACCGATACGTCAATTCTTAACTGATGTTTTTCAATACCCCCCGGTCTTGTCTGATCGAGGTGATTGACAGACTCTGCTTGCACACAAGGAGGGCGCACCATTGGCTAGTGCACATACAGTAAATACTGGCAGAGTATTGCTGCCTGCTAGCTGCAATTCCGGGCGGACAGGTGTCCTTCCTTGTCCACCTGGCATTTGATGAATTGACCCCAATGTGTTAAACTAGCTCCCAGTAGTGCATTACTGCTCTTTCAACAAAGGATACCAAGAGAATGAAGTAATTTTAATAACAGGAGTAAATTGGAACGTTGCTTAAAATGGTACGTTATATCTGAATCATGAATGAAAAAAAATATTGGTTTTCATGTCCCTTTAAGCCGGCTGCTGCTTAACCTGTTCACTACCTTAAAGGGATACTAAACCCAAATATTTTCTTTCATGATTCAGATAGAGCAAGCTTTTGCTAAAGTGACATTTGTGCTCCACATTGTAATAACAGGGCACGCAAATCTGCCCTAGCATTACAAGTTAGGTGCAATCCGAACCCAACCTAGCATTCACATTTTACAAAAGCTTAGCACTCTATAGGCTGCAATGGGAGCCTCATTCTCATGCCGATAGACAAGGCATGAGAACCAAGTGACCGAAGGTAATGTTTATGTGTTAATTAGTGTATATACACATATAGGGCTTCTATAGGCTGCAATGGGAGCCTCATTCTCCTGCCGATAGACATGGCATGAGAACCAAGTGACCAAAGGTAATGTTTATGTGTTAATTAGTGTATATACACATATAGGGCTTCTATAGGCTGCAATGGGAGCCTCATTCTCCTGCCGATAGACAAGGCATGAGAACCAAGTGACCAAAGGTAATGTTTATGTGTTAATTAGTGTATATACACATATAGGGCTTCTATAGGCTGCAATGGGAGCCTCATTCTCCTGCCGATAGACATGGCATGAGAACCAAGTGACCGAAGGTAATGTTTATGTGTTAATTAGTGTATATACACATCTAGGGCTCCATTTATGAAGCAGGGAATGCTGGTTTGGAGTCTCATCATTTCAGGCTCACCTGAAATGGAAGTTAAGAAGCACCGGTCGTGGCGGATTGAAATCATCCCAATCCGATCTGATCAGGATGATTGACAGCCCTTGCAAGTGGCCGATTGGCCGCCAGTGAGGAGGGGGCTTTGCACAAGCATTTCACTATTTTTTGCTATTTGTTACCTATCTTGAGGATCAAGGTGGACTGGTTATGCATAACAAAGACTTTAAAAAATATGGGGGCCTATGTATCAAGCTCCGAATGGAGCTTGATGCCCCGTGTTTCTGGCGAACAAAAATAGAAAACAAAAACTATATAAATTTGGTAATGGGAATTTAAACATTCAAAAACAATTACAGTCTGTGGGGTACATTTATCATGGTGCGGACAGACATGATCCGCTATAGCGAATTATGTCCGCCGCACATCGATAAATGCCGTCAGCAAACACTGTCAGCATTTATCATTGCACCAGCAATTCTTGTGAACTGCTGGTGCAATACCGCCCCCTGCAGATTCTGTCAATCAACCCGATCGTATTTGATTGGGCTGATTGCTGTCCGCCACCTCAGAGGTGGCGGAGGAGTTAAGGAGCTGTGGTCTTAGGACCGCTGCTTCTTAACGTCCGCTTTAGGCGGAACTGAAGCGGAGTGGGTCGGAAGCAGCATCCGCTGCTTCATAAATCAACCCCTGTATGTTAATTTATTACAGGACTACAGTAAACTTTTTATTAAAAGGTGTTTAATATAAAATATTGTTTTTATGCAAATGATTGCTGGCAAATAAACAATTTACTGTGTTAATGTAGGTATTTTTCTCCCAACTGTTAATATAAATTCATGACGGGCAATTAACAATATAGGGCTAGATTACGAGTGGAGCGCTACCAGGTATGCACAAGTGAATAGGTGTTTATCGCTCGTATAACAAGTTGAAAGTAAATCGCTTGGTTAATGGTTTTGCAAAACAAATAAGTGTCTTAAAATATATCAAAAATATATTACAAAGCACAGTTACACTCATAATAACACCATCTATGAAAAATTTATAAAAATAAAATATTCCAGGCCAGGAAAATATATGGAGAACAAACATGGAGGAAATGTTGGGAGTCAACACATGTAGATGTTCCTTATGTTATTGTTGTATCTTAAAGGTTAAAGGACCAGTCAAAATAGTAGATTTGCATAATCAACAAATGCAAGATAACAAGACAATGCAATTTCACTTAGTCTGAACTTCAAATGAGTAGAAGATTTTTTTTCTGACAATTTTAAAAGTTATGTCCTTTTCCACTCCCCCTGTACCATGTGACAGCCATCAGCCAATCACAAATGCATACACGTACCATGTGACAGCCATCAGCCATTCACAAATGCATACACACTTATTCTTGCACATGCTCAGTAGGAGCTGGTGACTCAAAACGTCTAAATATAAAAAGACTGTGCACATTTTGTTAATGGGAGTAAATTGGAAAGTTGTTTAAAATGGCATGCTCTGGTGGTTTCCGGAGGAGGAGCTAACTGCACACACCTGTGTGTGATTACCTTCCAGTCCTGCAGCTGCTGGTGGAGTTTCTCGTGCCAAACCCAGGGACCTGGGTAGCTTCTTGGATAGCCTGTATCAACGCTCCTGGAACCAGACAGTGGACAGACATCCCACTGTGCTGACATTATTAGTCAGCTTGCAAAAAGCCTATACCTTGGCTTCCTCTTTTTATATATATTAGAACTTGTGATATAACTTCAAAGAGGAACAGAGTGCCTCCCTCCCCCACCGGTGCTGCGTGGGAGGTTGAGGCTATCTTTATTACACTCTCTCTGCTATACTGATAAACTGCCCTGAACCTGGCCCTAATTACCTGCAGGATAACAGCAGATTCTCTCCATACCCTTTCCTCCCCCACCGGTGCTGCGTGGGAGGATAAGGCTATTTACATATATCAACACTGCTGCACTAACAAAGGACCTGATGTTTTTTTCCTGACTCCTGCCCTGAGTACCCACAGCAGCGCGGCGGACCCCCCACATACCTTCCTCTCCCCCACCGAAGTTGCGAGGGAGACAGAAATCATCCGTGAGACTGAGCTGAAGTGTGGTGGCGGAGCCGCATCTTCAAGCAGGGAGCGATAAGTACTCGAAGCGGCTCTGCTCGGTGCCGGACTGAAAGCTTGCTGGAGAATCCCCCCTCCCCCACCGGTGCTGCGTGGGAGGTCGGGGCTGTGTGTAGCTAGCCTGGCAGTTGCCGCTGAGATCTCCCTGTGCAGCGCCTCTGCATATCTCTGCTCTGGTTCCTCGAGACGCTGTGGGTAAGCGCTAAATTAGGAGGTGCTCAATCTGGGAGCATGTTTTTCTCTCTTCACCTTTTTTTGGGGATACCAACCAGAGCTGCATGTCCTGGGGAACACTGTATGGATCCTGGTAAAAATGCTATGGAAGATGGCTGTATAATTAACCCCTCTAATAGGTATCAGCAATTTTGGCATTTTCTCATATTGAAGGCTCTTTCTGCCCACCTACCTGGCTATTAGTTGAACGCTGATGCATAGAATGACCCAGGTAAGGTGACGAGCTACATACATACAAGAAACTGGCTGAACTTTATTAACTATATAAAGGAACTTTTTTTTTTTTTTTTTTTTTTTTTTTTTTTTTCATTGGCTCCTTATATGATTCTTTTTCTGCATATGATTGTTTGGCACATTTAATTTTATTTAACTATATTACTTGTCGCTACAATTTTGTCATATCAATGTATTGAGCAAATCTAGGCAAAAATGTTAATGCTTAAGAATGTGTAAAATGTGCATAGTATGTAAAAAGACATTGTACTTTCTCCTCTAAAAAGTGAAACATTCTCAGGGGAGAGAGAAGGGAGAGGAGAAGGGGAGGAAAAAAAAATAAAATCAAAGGTTATTGAGTGTGAATAAGGAATTAATAATTCAATATCAGAGAAATTTACTATAACCTTTTTCAGGATATATTACCCATTATTACTGCTTGGAGGGAAGGGCTATATAGAGATAAAAGATCCTCAGTTATATTATCTAATAACTCTTTCCTAAGAATAAATCTCCTACGTTCCCTGAAAATAAAATACTATCCCTTACTATTGGACAGGGAGAAAGTTTATATAGAAATATAAAGATCATTAGTTAAAACTACCTTATAAATTTTCTTTAAAGAAGAGATATTTTAACTTCTCTGAAAATAAAATACAAATGAAACTGACTGAACCAGGATATAACTAGGTCACTGTGAATATGTTTGCTTACCTATAAAATATACTGTATATAATTGCTGGAATAATATTTTCTTGGATATAAATCTAATTAAGAAATTGCTGTTGCTGCTTTCAGAGATACCATTTCCTTATTGTGTCTTTTGAAGATTAGCAACAGTAAGACAATTAACAAATTGGCATAAAATTGCCTAACATTAATAACGTCCCTGATCTCTGCATCCCTGGCTGGATCTAAATAACACGATTTAATTCACAGTTTATTATTTTTCCTTTCTTTCCTTTTTTTTTTTTTTTTTTTTTTTTTTTTTTCTCCCCTTTTCTTTTCCCTCACTTGGTCACAATAGTGCACATCCCTATCCTCACTTGTCTATTTGAGAACGCTTCACCTTCTCAAACTTAACTCTAAAATTAAGTTCACTCCCTGTATTGATCTTCACTTAGATAAATTGCCTCACTTCAATTTTTTTAATTCTCTTTTCTTTTCTGGCACATGGATAAATTCCTTCACACCTCACCCCGGAATATTTCTCCAGCCATGGCAGCAAGACAGAGAGACAGAAAATTGAAGGGTAATCAGGAGCCTCCCACAGAAGCGCAACCAACTATGTTAAATGTACCAGTTGTACAAGAAGTAACCAATATTCACAGCTTAGTCGCTAGTATATCTGATGCGCTCTCTCCTAAATTTGAGGCTCTTAGAGCTGAAATCAAACAAGATTTTCTTTCTCTGACACAAGAGGTTCGTCAATTCTCCAATAGGCTGCAGGAAGCCGAACAAAGAGTTTCGGACCTGGAAGATCTAACAATAACGCATAGTTCTAATCTAGAAGGTATAAATAATAACGTACAGAAAATTCAAAACAGATTAGAAGATCTAGAAAATCGTTCTAGAAGGAATAATATAAGAATTATAGGCCTTCCGGAAGAACAACAATATGACAATCTTGTTAATTTTATATCAGAAACCTTGCCTACAATTTTAAAGATGCCATCTACCCTATATCCCATCCCAGTGGAGAGAGCGCACAGACTTGGTCTACCTCGCTCAGGCAATAAAGATAGAACTAGGCCTAGGCCTGTTATCGCTAGAATATTAAATTTTCAAGACAAACTTACCTTATTCCAGCATTATCGCAAACAACAGCCTGTTAAGGCTGGAGACGCTACAATCCTTATGTTTCAAGATTTCTCCCGCTGACACTGCAGCAAGGAGAAGGGAGCTTGCTCCTATTTGTTCCAAACTGATACAAAAAGGGTACCAGGCAACCATAATGTACCCCTACAAATTAAAGGTTAAAGTTGGGGAAGTCACACACTTCTTTGAAGAAGCTCAACTGGCTGAGAGCTTCTATAACACACTGGGTTCCTAAGCTTAATAACAGCAATATTGAATATCTGATTATTAGACTGAGTGTAAGCTATAGGTTTTTGCTTATGGAAAGACCGTGTCTCTTCTAGACGTGAGTCCTAGGACCCAACCCCCACCTGTGCGGAGAAAATTTAGGAGTCTAATTTTAAATTATTATTATTATTATTTTTTTTTTTATTATTATTATTATTTTTTTTTTTATTTTATTTTTTTTTTTTTATTTATTTATTTTATTTATTTTTTTTTTATTTTTTTTTTCTCTTTCTCTCTTCTCTTTCTCCCTTCTTAATGTATAAATGAATATGCTGAATAAAAATTGTAAAATAGTATCTTGGAATGTAGGTGGTATATCTACCCCTATAAAGAGAAAAGCAATCCTTAATCACCTGCGAAAGATCCAGACTGACATAGGTTTTATTCAAGAAACCCATTTATCAGCTGAAGAATCTTTAAAACTTAAATCAACATGGGTAAAAGAAATCTATTTTGCACCTAGTGTTTAAGAGGAAAAGGGGGGTAGCAATTCTAATAGGAAAGAAAATTGATACCGAAGTCACACATTTTGAGGCTGACATCGGGGGGAGATATGTACTACTGAAAATAAAGATTGCCCAGAAGATGTATACATTATGTAATACATACGGCCCTAATGTATTTGATCCAAAATTTTGGAACACTTTGCAGACCAAATTATTATCCTTCACGGAAGGCTCTTTAATTATGGGAGGCGATTACAATATGGCACCACAATGCCCGATCGATAGGCTAAGACATAATGTCAAACAGTTAAAACAAAAAAAAGATAATCTAGAGGGTAAGATGTTTAAAAAAATAATGCAGAACTTAGCACTGCGGGATATCTGGAGACAGCAAAATCCTTCTACTCAAAATGTTACCTGTCTTTCCAAGGCGCATAAGACGCTCTCCAGAATCGACATTTTTCTAATTGATGAACGTATGGTGATGAGAGGGGTAAAAACAGATATAGGACCAATATTTCTTTCAGATCATGCACCGATTGTACTTGAGTTTCAGCTTTCACATTTGTATTCTGCTGCAACACGTTTCTTTTTTCCCTACTATCTGACGACTGAGGTAAAATTCAAGAACTGGCTTATAAATAGATATAAGGAATTTGTACATTTTAATAAAGACTATTTAAACCGCCCTGAAGTATTTTGGGACACTGCAAAAGCAGTAATGAGAGGCAAAATAATTTCATATAGCTCAGCCCTGCATAAGAAAATTCGAACTAGAGAAAGAGAATCATGCCAATGTTTAACTAACACTTATAATCATTATCTGCTTGACAAAACCCCCTTAAATTGGGCAAAATACGTTAAAGCAAAAAATGAAAGGGATACTTTTGTTTTACTGCAAGAAACGATTGACAGCCCTTGCAAGTGGCCGATTGGCCGCCAGTGAGGAGGGGGCTTTGCACAAGCATTTCACTATTTTTTGCTATTTGTTACCTATCTTGAGGATCAAGGTGGACTGGTTATGCATAACAAAGACTTTAAAAAATATGGGGGCCTATGTATCAAGCTCCGAATGGAGCTTGATGCCCCGTGTTTCTGGCGAACAAAAATAGAAAACAAAAACTATATAAATTTGGTAATGGGAATTTAAACATTCAAAAACAATTACAGTCTGTGGGGTACATTTATCATGTGCGGACAGACATGATCCGCTATAGCGAATTATGTCCGCCGCACATCGATAAATGCCGTCAGCAAACACTGTCAGCATTTATCATTGCACAGCAATTCTTGTGAACTGCTGGTGCAATACCGCCCCCCTGCAGATTCTGTCAATCAACCCGATCGTATTTGATTGGGCTGATTGCTGTCCGCCACCTCAGAGGTGGCGGAGGAGTTAAGGAGCTGTGGTCTTAGGGACCGCTGCTTCTTAACGTCCGCTTTAGGCGGAAACTGAAGCGGAGTGGGTCGGAAGCAGCATCCGCTGCTTCATAAATCAACCCCTGTATGTTAATTTATTACAGGACTACAGTAAACTTTTTATTAAAAGGTGTTTAATATAAAATATTGTTTTTATGCAAATGATTGCTGGCAAATAAACAATTTACTGTGTTAATGTAGGTATTTTTCTCCCAACTGTTAATATAAATTCATGACGGGCAATTAACAATATAGGGCTAGATTACGAGTGGAGCGCTACCAGGTATGCACAAGTGAAAAGGTGTTTATCGCTCGTATAACAAGTTGAAAGTAAATCGCTTGGTTAATGGTTTTGCAAAACAAATAAGTGTCTTAAAATATATCAAAAATATATTACAAAGCACAGTTACACTCATAATAACACCATCTATGAAAAATTTATAAAAATAAAATATTCCAGGCCAGGAAAATATATGGAGAACAAACATGGAGGAAATGTTGGGAGTCAACACATGTAGATGTTCCTTATGTTATTGTTGTATCTTAAAGGTTAAAGGACCAGTCAAAATAGTAGATTTGCATAATCAACAAATGCAAGATAACAAGACAATGCAATTTCACTTAGTCTGAACTTCAAATGAGTAGAAGATTTTTTTTTCTGACAATTTTAAAAGTTATGTCCTTTTCCACTCCCCCTGTACCATGTGACAGCCATCAGCCAATCACAAATGCATACACGTACCATGTGACAGCCATCAGCCATTCACAAATGCATACACACTTATTCTTGCACATGCTCAGTAGGAGCTGGTGACTCAAAACGTCTAAATATAAAAAGACTGTGCACATTTTGTTAATGGGAGTAAATTGGAAAGTTGTTTAAAATGGCATGCTCTGGTGGTTTCCGGAGGAGGAGCTAACTGCACACACCTGTGTGTGATTACCTTCCAGTCCTGCAGCTGCTGGTGGAGTTTCTCGTGCCAAACCCAGGGACCTGGGTAGCTTCTTGGATAGCCTGTATCAACGCTCCTGGAACCAGACAGTGGACAGACATCCCACTGTGCTGACATTATTAGTCAGCTTGCAAAAAGCCTATACCTTGGGCTTCCTCTTTTTATATATATTAGAACTTGTGATATAACTTCAAAGAGGAACAGAGTGCCTCCCTCCCCCACCGGTGCTGCGTGGGAGGTTGAGGCTATCTTTATACACTCTCTCTGCTATACTGATAAACTGCCCTGAACCTGGCCCTAATTACCTGCAGGATAACAGCAGATTCTCTCCATACCCTTTCCTCCCCCACCGGTGCTGCGTGGGAGGATAAGGCTATTTACATATATCAACACTGCTGCACTAACAAAGGACCTGATGTTTTTTTCCTGACTCCTGCCCTGAGTACCCACAGCAGCGCGGCGGACCCCCCACATACCTTCCTCTCCCCCACCGAAGTTGCGAGGGAGACAGAAATCATCCGTGAGACTGAGCTGAAGTGTGGTGGCGGAGCCGCATCTTCAAGCAGGGAGCGATAAGTACTCGAAGCGGCTCTGCTCGGTGCCGGACTGAAAGCTTGCTGGAGAATCCCCCTCCCCCACCGGTGCTGCGTGGGAGGTCGGGGCTGTGTGTAGCTAGCCTGGCAGTTGCCGCTGAGATCTCCCTGTGCAGCGCCTCTGCATATCTCTGCTCTGGTTCCTCGAGACGCTGTGGGTAAGCGCTAAATTAGGAGGTGCTCAATCTGGGAGCATGTTTTTCTCTCTTCACCTTTTTTTTGGGGATACCAACCAGAGCTGCATGTCCTGGGGAACACTGTATGGATCCTGGTAAAAATGCTATGGAAGATGGCTGTATAATTAACCCCTCTAATAGGTATCAGCAATTTTGGCATTTTCTCATATTGAAGGCTCTTTCTGCCCACCTACCTGGCTATTAGTTGAACGCTGATGCATAGAATGACCCAGGTAAGGTGACGAGCTACATACATACAAGAACTGGCTGAACTTTATTAACTATATAAAGGAACTTTTTTTTTTTTTTTTTTTTTTTTTTTTTTTTTTTCATTGGCTCCTTATATGATTCTTTTTTCTGCATATGATTTGTTTGGCACATTTAATTTTATTTAACTATATTACTTGTCGCTACAATTTTTGTCATATCAATGTATTGAGCAAATCTAGGCAAAAATGTTAATGCTTAAGAATGTGTAAAATGTGCATAGTATGTAAAAAGACATTGTACTTTCTCCTCTAAAAAGTGAAACATTCTCAGGGGAGAGAGAAGGGAGAGGAGAAGGGGAGGAAAAAAAAATAAAATCAAAGGTTATTGAGTGTGAATAAGGAATTAATAATTCAATATCAGAGAAATTTACTATAACCTTTTTCAGGATATATTACCCATTATTACTGCTTGGAGGGAAGGGCTATATAGAGATAAAAGATCCTCAGTTATATTATCTAATAACTCTTTCCTAAGAATAAATCTCCTACGTTCCCTGAAAATAAAATACTATCCCTTACTATTGGACAGGGAGAAAGTTTATATAGAAATATAAAGATCATTAGTTAAAACTACCTTATAAATTTTCTTTAAAGAAGAGATATTTTAACTTCTCTGAAAATAAAATACAAATGAAACTGACTGAACCAGGATATAACTAGGTCACTGTGAATATGTTTGCTTACCTATAAAATATACTGTATATAATTGCTGGAATAATATTTTCTTGGATATAAATCTAATTAAGAAATTGCTGTTGCTGCTTTCAGAGATACCATTTCCTTTATTGTGTCTTTTGAAGATTAGCAACAGTAAGACAATTAACAAATTGGCATAAAATTGCCTAACATTAATAACGTCCCTGATCTCTGCATCCCTGGCTGGATCTAAATAACACCATTTATTTCAATTTTTTTTTTTTTTCCTTTTTTTCCTTTTTTTTTTTTTTTTTTTTTTTTTTTTTCTTTCTCCCCTTTTCTTTTCCCTCACTTGGTCACAATAGTGCACATCCCTATCCTCACTTGTCTATTTGAGAACGCTTCACCTTCTCAAACTTAACTCTAAAATTAAGTTCACTCCCTGTATTGATCTTCACTTAGATAAATTGCCTCACTTCAATTTTTTTTAATTCTCTTTTCTTTTCTGGCACATGGATAAATTCCTTCACACCTCACCCCGGAATATTTCTCCAGCCATGGCAGCAAGACAGAGAGACAGAAAATTGAAGGGTAATCAGGAGCCTCCCACAGAAGCGCAACCAACTATGTTAAAATGTACCAGTTGTACAAGAAGTAACCAATATTCACAGCTTAGTCGCTAGTATATCTGATGCGCTCTCTCCTAAATTTGAGGCTCTTAGAGCTGAAATCAAACAAGATTTTCTTTCTCTGACACAAGAGGTTCGTCAATTCTCCAATAGGCTGCAGGAAGCCGAACAAAGAGTTTCGGACCTGGAAGATCTAACAATAACGCATAGTTCTAATCTAGAAGGTATAAATAATAACGTACAGAAAATTCAAAACAGATTAGAAGATCTAGAAAATCATTCTAGAAGAAATAATATAAGAATTATAGGCCTTCCGGAAGAACAACAATATGACAATCTTGTTAATTTTATATCAGAAACCTTGCCTACAATTTTAAAGATGCCATCTACCCTATATCCCATCCCAGTGGAGAGAGCGCACAGACTTGGTCTACCTCGCTCAGGCAATAAAGATAGAACTAGGCCTAGGCCTGTTATCGCTAGAATATTAAATTTTCAAGACAAACTTACCTTATTCCAGCATTATCGCAAACAACAGCCTGTTAAGGCTGGAGACGCTACAATCCTTATGTTTCAAGATTTCTCCGCTGACACTGCAGCAAGGAGAAGGGAGCTTGCTCCTATTTGTTCCAAACTGATACAAAAAGGGTACCAGGCAACCATAATGTACCCCTACAAATTAAAGGTTAAAGTTGGGGAAGTCACACACTTCTTTGAAGAAGCTCAACTGGCTGAGAGCTTCTATAACACACTGGGTTCCTAAGCTTAATAACAGCAATATTGAATATCTGATTATTAGACTGAGTGTAAGCTATAGGTTTTTGCTTATGGGAAAGACCGTGTCTCTTCTAGACGTGAGTCCTAGGACCCAACCCCCACCTGTGCGGAGAAAATTTAGGAGTCTAATTTTAAATTATTATTATTATTATTTTTTTTTTATTATTATTATTATTTTTTTTTTTTAATTTTTTATTTTTTTTTATTTATTTATTTTATTTATTTTTTTTTTTTTTTTTTTTCTCTTTCTCTCTTCTCTTTCTCCCTTCTTAATGTATAAATGAATATGCTGAATAAAAATTGTAAAATAGTATCTTGGAATGTAGGTGGTATATCTACCCCTATAAAGAGAAAAGCAATCCTTAATCACCTGCGAAAGATCCAGACTGACATAGGTTTTATTCAAGAAACCCATTTATCAGCTGAAGAATCTTTAAAACTTAAATCAACATGGGTAAAAGAAATCTATTTTGCACCTAGTGTTAAGAGGAAAAGGGGGGTAGCAATTCTAATAGGAAAGAAAATTGATACCGAAGTCACACATTTTGAGGCTGACATCGGGGGGAGATATGTACTACTGAAAATAAAGATTGCCCAGAAGATGTATACATTATGTAATACATACGGCCCTAATGTATTTGATCCAAAATTTTGGAACACTTTGCAGACCAAATTATTATCCTTCACGGAAGGCTCTTTAATTATGGGAGGAGATTACAATATGGCACCACAATGCCCGATCGATAGGCTAAGACATAATGTCAAACAGTTAAAACAAAAAAAAGATAATCTAGAGGGTAAGATGTTTAAAAAAATAATGCAGAACTTAGCACTGCGGGATATCTGGAGACAGCAAAATCCTTCTACTCAAAATTTTACCTGTCTTTCCAAGGCGCATAAGACGCTCTCCAGAATCGACATTTTTCTAATTGATGAACGTATGGTGATGAGAGGGGTAAAAACAGATATAGGACCAATATTTCTTTCAGATCATGCACCGATTGTACTTGAGTTTCAGCTTTCACATTTGTATTCTGCTGCAACACGTTTCTTTTTTCCCTACTATCTGACGACTGAGGTAAAATTCAAGAACTGGCTTATAAATAGATATAAGGAATTTGTACATTTTAATAAAGACTATTTAAACCGCCCTGAAGTATTTTGGGACACTGCAAAAGCAGTAATGAGAGGCAAAATAATTTCATATAGCTCAGCCCTGCATAAGAAAATTCGATCTAGAGAAAGAGAATCATGCCAATGTTTAACTAACACTTATAATCATTATCTGCTTGACAAAACCCCCTTAAATTGGGCAAAATACGTTAAAGCAAAAAATGAAAGGGATACTTTTGTTTTACTGCAAGAAACTCAAAAGGAATTAAAAATGCAGGCTAAGCTATATAAATATGGTAATAAATCAGATAAGATGCTGGCCAAATTAATAAAAAAATGAGAAAAAACAACCAATCATAGACAAATTGTATAATAAAGGTCTTCAGCTTTCTAAAGCCGAAGACATACTAGCTGCATTTAATGAATATTACCAGGAATTATATTCATTTAAAACAAGTGATACGCATACATCTGATGACTTTTGGAGAGATATCACGTATCCTACTGTCACATCAGAAATGGCTGATAGCCTCAATGTCCCTATTTCCATAGAAGAAATAGAGAAAGTAATATCCAAGCTTTCCTCAAATAAAGCAGCAGGTCCAGATGGCTTGCCTAGTGAATTCTATAAGATCCTGATTGGTGAAGCCACCCCACATCTTTGCACGCTCTTTAACAGCTGCTTTATTAGTGGTAAAATGATCCCCTCTTCATTTACCAATTCTTACACAACTTTGATATTAAAAGGCGGAAAAAACCCTGAATACATGGAATCCTACAGACCAATTGCACTGTTAAATTCAGATTACAAAATTCTTACTGCAATTCTAGCATCTAGACTTCAAAGACCCCTCTCAGAAATTATACATACTGATCAAGCAGGTTTTCTAAATAACCGCAACTCAGCCTCAAAAATTAGGGAAGCCCTATTGGTGACAGAATATTTTGAGGTACTATCTAACTTAACTAGCGGGGGGGAGGACATACCTGACCTTGCTATTATTTCCTTAGATGCTGAAAAAGCCTTTGATTCAATATTTTACGAACATATCAAAACATCGTTAAGACAATTTGGCATCAGAGGTAACTTTCTTGAATTTATCGAAAATCTATATAAACACCCATCTACAAGATTGATAGTGAATAACAACATTTCCCCCTCTATCTTGTTAGGTAGAGGAACAAGGCAGGGCTGTCCTCTTTCCCCGCTCTTATTTAATATTTCCATTGAACCTCTGGCAATTAAAATACGCCATCATTTGGATGGTATAAAAATTCGTAACTGCGAAATAAAAATCGGTCTGTATGCTGATGATCTGCTGCTTTATTTGGCTAACACCAAACTGAACTTACCAAAACTTTTTCAGATCTTGGAACAATTTGGTACATTCTCTGGATACAAAGTAAATATGACAAAATCAGAGATAGTGTGGCTCAGGAAAAATAAAACTTCAATATTAAAAACTCCTTTTCGCCAAGTAAAAGATTCTTTTAAATATCTAGGGATTCATATTCCGACAAGGTCCGTAGATCTCTATACATTGAATATACCCCCAGTAGTAAAAATGATCAAAGAAAAGCTTTTGTTATGGCAAAATCTCCCAATATCACTTTCTGGAAGGATTGCCCTTTTTAAAATGGCTCTTCTTCCAAAACTTTTATATATACTTCAAAATACACCAATAATTCTATTAGGTAAGGATATACGTTCAATCAATACTTCACTTATACAGTTCTTATGGCAGAATAAGAGGTCAAAGATATCTCTTATGAAACTTTCAATACCAAGAAAGGATGGTGGTCTTGCCTTACCAGACATAAGGCTATATAACCTCTCCTTTCTGGCTCGTGTCGTAACAGACTGGATCTCATCTAATAACTATGTCTTGAATAATTATCTCGAGACCAGTGTCTGCTACCCATATTCTCTATCTGCATTAATACACTTAGTACCTAAAGAAATCCCCTCAGAAATTAAACGATTTAAAACAATTCTTAACCCACTTAAAGCTTGGCACAAGATAGTAACCTTTCTTTCAATTAATAATAGTGCTACCTGTCTTTTGCCTATAATAGGTAACCCTATTTTTCAATCAGGATTGCATTCCGAAGTCTTTAGGAAATGGCATAATCGGGGGTTAACCAAGGTATACCAAATAATTGATAAAGAGAGAAAATATATCAAAACATTCCAGAAATTAAAAAGAGATTTTGATTTGCCCAATAAAGACTTCTTTGCGTATTTGCAATTAAGGCATTTTGCACAGGACCTAGTTAAGAAAGCTGGTTGGGAATGGGGACTAGGTAAACTCGATGATTGGCTTGCTCTAACAAGAAATGGTCATATGTCAATTGCACCATGTTATCATCTTCTGGGTACAAATAAAGGAGAACCTGTACTGGCAAAGATTGCCCTCTACTGGAATACAGCAATCCCTCAGAGTAATATTGAGTCTAAAACTATTCAATTGTCAATTAAAAAAATTGCACAAGTAACGCTCTCTGCAACTTGGAGGGAGGCACATGTTAAGCTCCTTCATGGGGCATATTTTACCCCCGAGAGAGGTTTCAAATGTGTGAATGTAGGGTTTAATAAATGTCCTAAATGTTCGTATCAGGCAGCTGATTTAATACATATGTTTTGGTATTGTCCAAAGATTAAAAATCTCTGGGCTAGGCTCGAATACTGGCTAAAAAAGGTGCTTAAGATAGGCTATGTCTCTTTGACAATATATCAGATAATACTCTGCCTTAAGGAAGAGCCTGGTAAGCAAACTGATGAAAAAATAATAATCTCCGCTATTCTTGCTACCAGGTATTTAATCTGTAAGAAGTGGAAAAGTCATGCAATGCCAAGCATTACTGAAATTAAAAACTGCATGAAAAAACAATGCATTTTAGACCAGAGAAACGCGGATATAAATAATGAACAAGACATTAAAAGGTTCTTTGATAAATGGGCTGCCTTCTTAAAAATCTTTCCGGCTGCAAAAATAGATTATATAATCTTCCCCTTTAGAAATACAGAAATTGTTCTATTAGGGAACTGGTAAAGCTTCAGGAGGAAGAAAGTGATGGTAATTTTTCTTTTTGTTTTTGTTTGTTTTTTTTTTTTTTTTTTTGGTTTTTTGTTTTGTTATGTTTTCTCTTCGCATGGGGGGGGGGAACAAGGGGGGGGGGGTTATACTGAAAATCAAAAACTCCAAGCATTGTAGGAAAATAAAATGTTTGTGTTCATTAATGTGATGATTAGCCTAAATTTAACTACATGTATAAATGAACATAGTACTATGTTGTCAAATTTATTCTATCTTTTGATTATGCCATGTTTTCAAAATGGTTGATATTGTTTTTGGACAGTGACTTGGATTATAAATAAAACAATTAAAAAAAATGGCATGCTCTATCTGAATAATGAAAGTTTCATTTTGATTGAGTGTCCCTTTAAATACTATTAGTTACCATTTTTGTTAGTTAAACTGGAGTAAAGTAGTTGTCACAGAATCTTCCCTTTCTTAATATATTAAATTTCATCTGATCATCTTGTCAGGACTTTTTTAATCATGAGATGAAACTATCAGTGCATTAAGGGCCATATTCAGTGCTTTCTGGGTGCTATATCATTGAAGAGCTCCCCTTTTTATAATCTGTTTATAATCTGTACAAAGTGAATATAAAGCATAATAGACTAGCATTCATTTCTTAAAACATGGATACCTCAGTAACATGGAGGTTAAAAATAAGACAGTAATTGTATTTTTTATTCTTCAGAGGATATCAGATATTCCTAATCTGCAGGTTCCAATCTTAGTTATTGTTTTTATTTATCTCATCACAATCTGTGGCACACAACCATTCTTCTGCTTGTCTGTATAGATCCTCAGTTTCACACTCCCATGTTCTTCTTCATAGGGAATTTGTCCCTCATAGATATGTTCTCCATCACTGTCTCTTTACATAAGGTCCTCAATAGCTTCATAACAGGGGATAACACCATATTGTTCCATGCTTGTATGGCACAAATGTATATATATATGCATCAATGACTGGTGCTGATATGTATATACTAACAGCCATGAGCTATGATCGATATGTGGCCATCTGTAATCCCTTGCATTATCCAATGGTCATGATAAATGCAGTCTGTGTTCTTTTGGCATTCCTCTCTTGGTTGTTAAGTTCTTTAGAAGGTGCAATCACTCTATTGTTTTGGTCACATATTCCATGTTATGGATCCTATATAACCAATCACTATTTTTGTAATCTTGTGCCTCTTATGGAACCTTCTTGTGAGGACAAATCTGCATTCGAGAGTTTGATTCTCATAGAAGGAACACCTGGAAGTTTTATTCCATTATGTTTAACTTTTATCTCATACATGTTTATCATTAATACTATCCTGAAGATCCGCTCCAGCACTGGAAGACAAAAAGCTTTCTACACATGTTCCTCACACCTCACAGTCATCTCTCTTTTCTATCCATCAATTGTCTTTATATACTTGAGTCCAACTACTATGGATAGTTTGTCATTTTAAAAAATGGGCTCTCTTTTCAATACAGCAGTTGTCCCTTTGCTAAATACACTTATTTATAGCTTAAAAAATAAAGATATAGGGGCCTATTTATCAAGCCGTCAACCGCAAATACGCTGGAATTCCGCAGCTTAATTGTGGAGAGCTTGATTCTCCATATTTATCAAACCCTACAGATCGCAAAAGTAGAATTTTGTGACGTAACATACGTTCCGCCGGTCTCAGTCCGACACAGATCGATGCTTACGTCACTACAGATGTTCCGAATGCAAATTCGGCACTATCTGACTACTTTTGCTAGTTAACAAAAATCTACCAGGTACGGTCGACACTATTCCGGCCCAGCGTACCTGGTTTTCAATCCACCGCCCTGGAGGGGGCGGATGTCATAGGAATCAATGGGAGTCTGAAAGCAGCGAAAGCTCATGTCCGATGTCCCATTGACTCCTATGGGAGAATAAAAGTTACGTTTACACCTAACACCCCTAATCTGCCGCCTCCTACACTGCCGCCACCTACATTATGTTATTAACCCCTAATCTACTGCCCGACACCGCCGACACCTAAATAAAAGTTATTCACCCCTATCCCGCCGCTCCCGGAGCCCACCGCAACTAAATAAAGTTAAAACCCCTAAACCCCTGGCCTCCCACTTCACTAGCACTTACTAAACCTATTAACCCCTAAACCTAACAACCCACTAACCTTACATTAAATATTAACTCATCCCTATCTTATAATAAATTTAAACTTACCTTTAGTTTTAAACTAAACTATATTAAACTAATAATTAATTTAATCTACACTAACTATTATACTAAAATTACATTAAACTATATTAAATTAATAATCAATCTAACCTAACTTTTAAACTAAAATTACAATAAACTACAAATTAAATTAACTATATAATATATTTAAACACCTAACCCTACTCAAATAATTTAAATCTACACTAAAAAATTACAAAGTTACAAAAAACTAACAACTAAGTTACAAAAAATAACAAACACAAATGTCTATCTACCTGTCAACCGCAATCCCCCACCGCAATAACTAATAAACTGTATTAACCCCTAAACCGCCATAGCCCACACCGCAATAAACCTATTCTAGTATTAACCCCTAAACCGCCATAGCCCACACCGCAATAAACCTATTCTAGTATTAACCCCTAAACCTAAGTCTAACCCTAACCCTAACACCCCCCTAACTTAATTATTATTTAAATAAATCTAAATAATATTACTATTATTAACTAAAGTACTCCAATTTAAAACTAAATACTTACCTATAAAATAAACCCTAAGATAGCTACAATATAATTAATAATTACATTGTAGCTATTTTAGGATTTATTTTTATTTTACAGGCAACTTTGTATTTATTTTAACTAGGTACAATAGCTATTAAATAGTTAATAACTATTTAATAGCTACCTAGTTAAAATAATTTTACCTGTAAAATAAAACCTAACCTAAGTTACAATTACACCTAACACTACACTATCATTAAATGAATTAAATAAATTAACTACAATTACCTAACATTAAATACAATTAAATAAAATAAACTATAGTACAAAAAACAAACACTAAATTACATAAAATAAAAAAAATTACAAGAAGTTTAAACTAATTACACCTAAGCTAAGCCCTCTAATAAAATAAAAAATCCCCCCAAAATAATAAAATGCCCTACCCTATACTAAATTACAAATAGCCCTTAAAAGGGCTTTTTGCGGGGCATTGCCCCAAAGTAATCAGCTCTTTTACCTGTAAAAAAAGAAATACACCCCCTCAACATTAAAACCCACCACCCACACCTAACCTTACTCTAAAACCCACCCAATCCCCCCTTAAAAAAACCTAACACTACCCCATTGAAGATCACCCTACCTTGAGCCGTCTTCACCCAGCCAGGTAGAAGTCTTCATCCGATCTGGGCACAAGTGGTCCTCCAGCCGGGCAGAAGTCTTCATCCGATCCGGGCAGAAGAGGTCCTCCATCCGGGCAGAAGTCTTCATCCAAGCGGCATCTTCTATCTTCTTCCATCCAACGAGGACTAATGACGAATGAAGGTTCCTTTAAATGACGTCATCCAAGATGGCGTCCTTTGAATTCCGATTGGCTGATAGGATTCTATCAGTCAATCGGATTTAAGGTAGGAAAAATCCTATTGGCTGATGCAATCAACCAATCGGATTGACCTCGCATTCTATTGGCTGTTCCAATCAGCCAATAGAATGCAAGCTTAATCCTATTGGCTGATTGGATCAGCCAATGGGATTGAACTTCAATCCCATTGGCTGATTGCATCAGCCAATAGGATATTTCCTACCTTAATTCAAGACATCCGACGTGGAGCATCCTCTTCTGACGATGACTACTGACGAATTAAGGTTCCTTTAAATGACGTCATCCAAGATGGCGTCCCTTAGATTCCGATTGGCTGATAGAATTCTGTCAGCCAATCGGAATTAAGGTTGAAAAAATCCTATTGGCTGTTGCAATCAGCCAATAGGATTGAGCTTTCATCCTATTGGATGCTCTGTGTCGGATGTCTTGAAGATGGAGCCGCTCCGCGCCGGATGGATGAAGATAGAAGATGCCGTCTGGGTGAAGACTTCTGCGGGCTTGGATGAAGACTTCGGCTGATTCGTTGAGGACTTCTCCCGACTTCTTGGAGGATGGATGTTGGATCTTCAAAACTGTAAGTAAATCTTCTGGGGTTAGTGTTATGATTTTTTTAAGGGTTTATTGGGTAGGTTTTAGTTGTAGATTAGGACTTGGGCTGCAATAGAGCTAAATGCCCTTTTAAGGGCAATGCCCATCCAAATGCCCTTTTCAGGGCAATGGGGAGCTTAGGTCTTTTTAGTTAGCTTTTTATTTGGGGGGTTGGTTGTGTGGGTGGTGGGTTTTACTGTTGGGGGGTATTTGTATTTTTTTTTACAGGTAAAAGAGCTGATTACTTTAGGGCAATGCCCTGCAAAAGGCCCTTTTAAGGGCTTTTTGTAGTTTATTGTAGGCTAGGGTTTTTTTTATTTTGGTGGGGCTTTTTTATTTTCATAGGGTCCTTAGATTAGGTGTTATTAGTTTAAAACTTTGATAATTTATTTTTTTCTTTTTTGTAACTTAATGTTTATTTTTTTGTGTAACTTAGTGTTTGTTATTTTTGTAACTTTGTAACTTTGTAATTTTTTAGTGTAGAATTAAATTATTTGAGTAGGGTTAAGTGTTTAAATATATAATATAGTTATTTTAATTTGTAATTTTATGTAATTTTAGTATAAAAGTTAGGTTAGATTAATTATTAATTTAATATAGTTTAATGTAATTTTATTATAATAGTTAGGGTAGGTTAATTATTAATTTAATATAGTTTAATGTAATTTTATTATAATAGATAGGTTAATTATTAATTTAATATAGTTTAATTTAAATCTAAAGGTAAGTTTAAATCTATTATAAGATAGGGATGTGTTAATATTTAATATAAAGTTAGCGGGTTGTTAGGGGTTAATAGGTTAATTTAGTTTATAGCGATTTGGGGGGCTGGCGGTTTAGGGGTTAATATATTTATTTAGTTGCGGTTGGCTCCGGGAGCAGCAGGATAGGGGTTAATAACTTTATGTAGGTGGCGGCGGTATAGTGGGTGGCATATTAGGGGTTAATAAATATAATGTAGGTGGCAGCGGAGTAGGGGGCGGAAGATTAGGGGTTAATAAGTATAATGTAGGTGGCGGTGGGCTCTGGGAGTGGCGGTTTAGGGGTTAATAACTTTATTTAGTTGCGGCGGGGTCCGGGAGCGGCGCTATAGGGGTTAAACAGTTTAGTATAGTGCGGGTGTTTAGTGACAGTATACAAATAAAGCTGGGAAAAAGCCAAAGAGTAGCGAGCTCGATGACTGTTAGTTATCAACAGTCCGCTGCTCATCGCCTCGTACTTGGTGCGCGGCTTTTTGACAGCTTTTTTGTTAAATATGGAGAATGTATTCAGGTCCGCGGCAGTAATGTTAGGCTTGCGTATTGGTGCCGGCGAATGCAGCACAGTTGACGCTTTGATAAATAAGCCCCATAAAATCAGCCCTTAAACGACCGCTTCACTTTTTATGGTAATGGTTAACTTGATGAATTTCTTAGATGATAAACATTTTGATCACCTTCATGTAAATAAAAGTTTACTTTGACATATTTTATAACATATGTGATGATGTTTTTTTATTCTCTTTCCCAGATTTAGTATTGTAGGAACATATACAATTTTTTATGTAAACATTCAACACTGTGAAAGAAGTAAATCAATATGTTTGTCACACAAAATTTGAATACATCCTATATATTTATTTCTGAGGATATGCTCACGTAATTTATTACATCCTAATTGATAGAGTTCATTAGCATTTACCAAACAATTACATTATGTTGTAATGCCCTGCAGCCTGATAAAGCATTTTAGGATACGTAAGAGTTAAAGTAATTTTGCTGTGTATGTACTGTATGATCCAGCTGTCACTAGTATAAGGGGTGAAGTTACTAGTCATGTATAATATTGTTAACTGTAAACTTGTTTTACAATATGTTAATCTATAATCCATTGCAATGCAGATTGTTGTAGGTAGATTGTGTCTTCAGGGCTACATTCCACCACATCTTAAGGTCGAGGCTTCAATGGTATACAATAACTAGTGATCTTTTGTTCGTTTAGAATGCAAAAACAAATAAACAATTAACCATGTCAACTACTTCTGTAACCCGCTTGTATCCTCACTTGCTGACTGCTGTGGTAATGAGAATTTAGGCTGAATATTTGGTAACACAGCCTACTGACCCCTGAATACTGCAGCCCACATTCAAACTTTAGTCCTGTAATTATCAATGAAGCATAAATATACAAAGCTAAAGAGATTTTTGACTCTGGAAAGAGAAAAGGTCATCTTGTGTGTTTTGGATCTGATGAAAGATCAAAAGTTTCTACTAAAGATGTGCTCCTCTTCGTGTACAATCCTTTCACAGAGCCCATCCTGAGAAGCCTGGTCCAGATGGCTCCCATACAACACAACTAAGGTGGGCACTATAATGTCCTGTAACCTACCTGCGTTCTGGATGCTGGTGGTGTACCTTCTGCTTGTCATTGATCAGGGTCTGGATTCTGTGATGAGAAGCCTGCTTCATATGCAGACTGTTGATATTTCTCTCGCCAGTTTGGTATGGTTCCACATAATCAGACTCGATAGTGGCCAAGATTATGAGTATCGCACTAACTGTTGTGCATGAGCGAAAAGGAGTTTATCGTGTCTGTTTGTGTGTGTCAGAAGTGGCATGCATATTACAGGTTGAAAGTAAATGGCAGTGGAAGGCCCTCTAGTGGGGCTGTAGCAAAATTAAGGGATAGCTGACTTGAAGTCTGGAGTGTTCTAGTGTGTGTATGTTACATTGTTGCAAGTGGGTGGGCGGATGTACCTCTTGCCTTTATAGTGTCCTGTTGCAGTGGATCTGGCCTCTTCCTGCTTCCAGATTTCAAGGGAGTTTTTTCTCTGTGCTGGATCTCTTGAAGTTGAGGCCTATTGTTGTCATGGATCGTGCTAGGCGTAAATCCTTACCTCCCAGGCGGTACCGGGATGCGGCTGACGAACCCTCTCGGTGGCGGGGACCTGGAAGGGAGGAGACATTAGATATGGAAAATGTGGTACCCCCTACCACCCAAACCCGCATATCTTCTAGGCCCACCATTGTGGCTAGGCAGGCAGTGAGAAGAGACTTAGATTTGCCCACTAGGAGTGCCAGGGCTGAGGGTGGAGCAAGAGATAGGGCCCAGAGGGGGGGAGAGGAGACAGGCTCCGTTGATGGTGGTAGCCCTCCCGCCCACGGTGTTACCAATCTGGCCCCAGGGAGCGTGGATGACCTAGGGGAGCAGCATCCAGCTGGCGTGTCCTTGCTGCAGCAGCTGCCGTCCCTTCCGCCGGCTGCCCTGGCTGCTGTTCTGGCCCTGGCACATTCTCTGGCTGAGGTGATAGTCCCGGCCGGTGTATCTCAGGGCCGGGATGGTGCTGGGGGGTCGGCTGTGGGTGGCGGTAGTGTTGTGCAGGCATTCCCTGGGCCCAGCTCATTGTTGGAGCGTGGCCACG
This sequence comes from Bombina bombina, assembly GCF_027579735.1. Taxonomy (NCBI): domain Eukaryota; kingdom Metazoa; phylum Chordata; class Amphibia; order Anura; family Bombinatoridae; genus Bombina; species Bombina bombina. Next base: position 534,369,765 of record NC_069505.1, on the reverse strand, counting down.
CCCCATCACGTGACGCGTTACGTGACTCCTCCCCCTCCGACGGATCGTCACTTGGGGAGGAGCGCGGGCGCGCACGCAGGAGGCGTCGCTCATCATCAAGGCCAAGGACACCATCCGGAATTGCCCCTATTAAGTTGGGGAGGCTCCGGGTGGCGGCCGCGGAGGGTAGGGGGGCGGTCCAGGAGGCACAGGAGAGTGACCGGGTGGATACAGTGGAGTCTAGGCTGCATGAGCATGTGGCAGTAGTAAGCCACAAGAGTAGCATTAGGGAGATGAGCAGGAGAGACTGTGATGCAGAAGGGGTCAGGGTGTATGAAGTGAGAGGCGCAGCAAGGGGAGATTCCTCTGCAGGGGGACTCAGGCATAGTGAGGGTTGCTTTATTGGCTCTGGAAGTGCGTCTGTTGGAGGACCCAGGGCTTATAAGGGTCGTGGTGATGATGTGTCTGGGGGCACTGGCCTTCCTGTGAAAGCACAGGGCAGGCAGCGAAGCAGTGTTAGTGAAGGCTTGGGTGAAGGTTTCTCTGCAGCTAGTATGCAAAGGGAAGTTAGGGAGTGTGTGAGCCAGGTGGTGTGCATGCAAGAGGACATGATCTGGAGAGCGGTGGCATACACTTTAGGGGTGCAGGAAGGGGTGATGCGGGCTGAAGGGGTGTGTGTGGCCCTCCTGGGGCCCTTACTGCTACTCTGAGTACTCCCCAGTCTGCTTTTTTTTCACAGGGATCCGCAAACTAAGAATAGAGGCTGGATCAAGCAGCCAGAGGAGGCTTGGAGGCCCCTACACCAGCAGCTGCGGAGTGGCAGCCCTCTTCTTCAGGGACAATGCAGCAGACAGTGCCGCCTGGTGAGTGCACCATCACTAACACAAACATGGGATTTTCCTCTAGTGACTCAGGTTCTGACAGTGAGGCAGGGATAGGGTTAGTTGGTAAGGGGCAGCATCAAATGTTTAGGATGATAAAGAAGTTAGTGGTGGAGCAGGTACAAGTGAAGGCGGTCGCGCAATCGGTAGTTGGGGGACCCCCTTTGTCTCAGGTGGGGGAGGAGTCGGCGCCGATGCCTTGTCAAATAGCGCCTAGGAAGGTGGCAGTGCACTGGGATACGTACCCTTGCTTGGTCCACTCTCTATATGGGCATCTTAAGGCGAAAGTCATTATGAAAATACAGGAAGGTAGATATATAAATATCTATGAGCTGACCCCGGAGGCATGTAGGGCTAAGGAGAGGGCGGCCGAGGGGTCGGGCCCAAAGAAATATCGGCATCCTGAGACATATGAGGAATGGCAGATGGGTTTCAGGGTGCTTGCCTCTTGTTATGTTGACAAATGGCCTGTGCAGGGGTATAACCTCTTTAAATATCAGGACACCATTGGGGATAACCATACAAGGTTTAAAGAGGGGGTCTGGCGGGATTATGATGTGGCATTCCGCAAGAAGATGGTGGGAAACCACATATTGCACTTTGGGATACAAGACATGCACTTGTGGTCCAAGATGGGGCGGAAGAGGTCCACCTCACCACCAACGGGGGCTAGGCCTGGTGCCGTGCATTCCCTCCCGTGACAGAGGAGACGGGGGAGGGATTGTTGGAAGTTCCAGGACAAACAGTGTGACAGGGGAACAAATTGTTCCTTTCGTCACATCTGTAAGTTCTGTGGCGGACCACATCCAGGTTCAGAGTGCGCGAAAAAGAGGGAAACTGGGTCCGCCCAGCAGAATCCCAGAGGGGGTACTGGGGGTTAGGGCCCCAACTCCACTTAAGGTGGGGGCATTGGCGCCATGGTTGGCACATTACCCTGACCAGAAGGCTGCGTGCCTCCTGTCATCAGGGTTGAGGGACGGTTTCAGGATTACGGTTACATCAACCGTAGTGGGTTCTATGGTTCATTGTAACCTGAAATTGGCTTACGAATTTCCACGCGTGGTAAAAGACAAGTTGGTCAAAGAATTGGCATTGGGGAGTGTGGTCGGCCCTTTTCGGGAGCTTCCGTTCCCGGACATGTTCATCTCCCTGCTCGGAGTGGTCCCAAAACGGAAGCAAGGCAAGTTCAGGTTGATACACCACTTGTCTTATCCTAAGGGAGCTTCAGTGAATGATGCGATTGATCCAGACCTGAGCTCAGTGCACTACAAGTCCTTTGATGAGGCACTGGGGGTGGTACGGGTAAGGATGCGGGAGCCCTAATGGCAAAATTGGATATAGAATCCACATTCAGATTGCTACCGATTCATCCTTCTTCCTTTTGGCTGATGGGAATGAAGTTTGGGGGCGAGTTCTTTGTCCATCGGTGTCTGCCGATGGGGTGCTCGCTTTCATGCGCCCTGCTTGAATGTTTCAGTTCATTCCTGCACTGGGTGGTGCAGAAGGCATTCGGGGTGGAGCCGTGGCCCCCTTCCTGGATGATTTTCTGCTGGTAGGGGTTCAGGAATGGGCGAATGTAAAAGGGTGATGGAGGTGATGCAGGGTGTGATGGTGGAGTTTGGCGTCCCGCTCGCAGATGACAAAACCCAGGGCCCTTGCACGTGCCTAACATTTTTTGGTATAGAGATCGACACAGTGGCATCTCTTTGCAGGCTTCTGAAGGATAAAGTTGACCGCCTCTTGGTGGTTCAATCAGTGGCGGGGGTGGATTGCGTCACGTGTCCTGTTATGACACAGATGAAGGAGGACCTGAAGGTGTGGGAACAATTCCTAGTTAATTTTAACGGGGTTTGCCTTTGGAAAGCCGGGCCTATCTTAAACCAGTCTTTGCATCTTTCACTGATGCGGCATGGGGTCTGGGGTATAGAGCCTACATCGATGGGGACTGGAGCGCGGAGGCGTGGCCAGTGAATTGGTTATTGGCTGGCCTTACCCGTAATATGGCATTGCTCGAGCTCTCCCCTATAGTGGTGCCGGTGGCGCTCTGGGGAGACCGTCTGGCTAATCAGTCTGTGATTTTTGGTCTGATAATATGAGCGTTGTGTATGCCATAAACAGGCTGTCAGCGGCCTCCCCCGTGGTGGTGACTTACCTTAGACGCCTTGTGTTGTGTTGCTTGCAGCTCAATGTTCGTTGTCCCGGGAGTGCGGAACGTCATTGCGGAGGCCCTCTCAAGTTTTCAATGGGTTCAGTTCAGGAGGGTGGCATCTAGGCCTGCGGTGGAGGGTCTAAAGTGCCCACCTTTTCTTTGGCAGTTGGCAGGGGTTGGGAGTCCATTCTCCCCCTAATCGGGGCATCATTGGCACCTAAGACGTGGGCAACTTACATGTCACATTGGACGGTGTGGGAGTGCTTCAGAGAGCAGAAGGGTTTCTTAATTCACCAGGCGTCTCAAGTACACGTTCTTGAATGGTTGGTTGAAAGGGGGTGTGTCCGGATTGTCGGCTCTCAGTAGGTTAGCTGCACTGTAATTTTTTAATAAGGTATTGGGTCTGGCAGACTTCTCCAATGCCTTTTTGGTGAGGCAAGTATTTTGAGGTGGTGGGGCTGAGTGGACCCCCACTCCAAGGATCAGAGGGAGCCTATCACTGTGGCATGGTTGCGGCAGCTGGTGGGACAGTTAGGCTCTGTGTGCTCTTCAGCCTATGAGGCCTGCTTGCTTTGGGCTGCTTTTGCGCTGGCATTCGCGGGTGCTTTGAGAATAGGGGAAGTGGTGTCCATTTCGAAGAAGGGTGATGCAGGGGGAATAAAAATGGAGCATGTGAAGTCTTTGGAGGATGGCCTGCTCCTGCTTATCCAGAGATCTAAAACGGATCAGGAAGGGAAGGGGGCATGGTTGCCCCTGCCAAGGCACGAATTCACGGAATGCTGCCCGGTTCAGAACGTGGAGGCATTTTGCCGGGTGCGGCCGGTGGGTGCACGGCAATTTCTCATTCACGAGGATGGAAGTTCACTTTCGTCTTTGCAGTTTCGCAAAGTATTATCTAAAGTCGAAACTGAGATAGGCTTGCGTCTAGGATAGCCCCGCATTCATTTAGGACTTGCGCTGCTACTAGCGGGTCGTCGCAGATTTTTGACTCTGGAAAGAGAAAAGGTCCAGATGGCTCCCAGACAACGCATCTAAGGTGGGCACTATAATGTCCTGTAACCTACCTGCCTTCTGGATGCTGGCGGTGTGCCGTCAGCTTGTCATTGATCAGGGTCTGGATTCTGTGATGAGAAGCCTGCTTCATATGCAGGCTCTTGATATTTCTCTCGCTAGTTCTAAAGGCTTAAGCCTGCACATAATCACACTTGATAGTGGCAAAGATTATGAGCGGCGCACTAACTGTTGTGCATGAGCGAAAAGGGGTTTATCGTGTCTGTTTGTGTGTGATCTTTTGTTAGTTTAGAATGCAAAAACAAATAAACAATTAACCATGTCAACTGCTTCTGTAACCCGCTTGTATCCTCACTTGCTGACTGCTGTGGTAATGAGAATTTAGGCTGAATATTCTGTAACACAGCCTACTGACCCCTGAATGTGCAGCCCACATACAAACTTAGGCCTGTAATTGTCAATGAAGCATAAATATACAAAGCAAAAGAGATTTTTGACTCTGGAAAGAGAAAAGGTCATCTTGTGTGTTTTGGATCTGATGAAAGATCAAAAGTTTCTACTAAAGATGTGCTCCTCTTCGTGTACAATACTTTCACAGAGCCCATCCTGAGAAGCCTGGTCCAGATGGCTCCCAGACAACACACCTAAGGTGGGCACTATAATGTCCTGTAACCTACCTGCCTTCTGGATGCTGGCGGTGTACATTCTGCTTGTTATTGATCAGGGTCTGGATTCTGTGATGAGAAGCCTGCTTCATATGCAGACTGTTGATATTTCTCTCGCCAGTTCTAAAGGCTTAAGCCTGCTCATGGTTCCACATAATCAGACTGGATAGTGGCCAAGATTATGAGGGGCACACTAACTGTTGCGCATAAGCGAAAAGGGGTTTATCGTGTCTTTTTGTGTGTGTCAGAAGTTGTATGCATATTACAGGTTGAAAGTAAATGAGACCACTTGAGCACAATTGATTTTAATGCTTGCCAGGACAGCACAACTTCAGAGTTCTGGTTGACTGTTACCCAAGTCAAAAAAGTGTCAAAAACACATCAAAAATACATTTAAAAGTACAGTTATAATCACAATAACACTGTCTAATAAAAAATATATTTTTGAAAAGCTGCACACAAGTTATAAGGGTTCATAAATATGAGGTTTCAGGTGCTTGAAACATTTTTTTACTGCAAGGGGCTTTAACATAGAGTTACATGCATATACATATCATAAGTGCATTTGAGCCCTGTGCAGTCAAGTAGCTGAAAAGATGAAAAATCATATTTATTTAAATATTTAACTATTTATTTATTGTAAATATTTCACTGTATATATTTATACCTATATATAATCATAGGATACAAAGACAGGTGCACTCTCACAAACAGTCTCACAAATGCGAGGGTGCTAGAATGTGGTTTAGTAATATCATGAATAGAAGACAGCACTCTCTGGACTTAAATGCAAATGAAGATTTATTGTGGTGACGTTTCGGGGAATGCTCCCCTTCCTCAGACCTGGACCTGAGGAAGGGGAGCATTCCCCGAAACGTCACCGCAATAAATCTTCATTTGCATTTTAGTCCAGAGAGTGCTGTCTTCTATTCATGATATATATAATCATATATATTTCAAATTATAGATATACTAATGTACACGGGCCATTTTTTGCAGTACAGCGGTTCCACCCCTTGCTCTCTCTCTCTATCCCCCCTCTCTTTTGCTCACTCTGCACCTTCTCTTTTGCTCTCTCTCTCCCCTCTCTTTTGCTCTCTCTCTCCCCCCTCTCTTCTGCTCTCTCTCTCCCTCCCCCCTCTCTTCTGCTATCTTCCCCCCCTCTCTTCTGCTTTCTCTCTCCCTCTCTCTCTATTTTGCTCTCTCTCTCTCCCCCCTCTATTTTGCTCTCTCTTCCCTCTCTTTTGCTCTGTCTCCCCTCTCTTTTGCCTCTCTCTCCTCTCTCTCTCTCCCCCTTTCTTTTCCTCCCTCTCTTTTGCGCTCTCTCTCCCCTTCTCTTTTGCGCTCTCTCCCCCTCTCTTTTGCACTCTCTCTCCCCCTCTTTTGCTCTCTCTCCCCCACACTTTTGCTCTCTCTCCCCCACTCTTTTGCTCTCCCCCCCCTCTCTTTTGCTCTCTTTACCCCCCTCGTTTGCTCTCTTTCCCTCTCTCTTTTGCTGTCTCTCTCCCTCTCTTTTGCTCTCTTTATCCCCCGTCTCTTGCTCTCTCTCTCTCCCCCCTTTCTTTTGCTCTCCCCCCTTTCTTTTGCTTTCTCCCCCCCTTACTTTTGTTCTCCCCTCTTTCTTTGGCTGTCTTTCTTCCCCTCTCTTTCTCTTCCCCTCTCTTTTGCTCTCTCTCTTCCCCCCTTTCTTTTGCTCTCCCCCCTCTTTTGCTCTCTCTATCCCCCTCTCTTGCTCTCTCTCCCCCCTCTCTTTTGCTCTCACTCGCCCCCTCTCTTTTGCTCTCCCTTTCCCCCCTCTTTTGGTCTCTCTATCTCCCCTCTTTTGCTCTTTCTATCCCCCTCCTTTGATCTCTCCCCTTTCTTTTGCTCTCTTTCCCCCCTCTCTTGCTATCTTTCTCCCCCTCTCTCTTGCTCTTTCTCTCCCCCTCTCTTTTGCTCTCTCTCTCCTCTCTTTTGCTCTCTCTCCCCCTCTCTTTCCCCCCTCTCTTTCCCCCTCTCTTTCCCCCCTCTCTTTTGTGCTTTCTCTGCTCTCCCTCTTTTTTTTGCGCTTTCTCCCCCTCTCTTTTGCTCTCTCTCTCTCCTCTGTTTTGCTCTCTCTCCCCTTCTCTTTTGCTCTCTCTCTCCCCCCGCCTTTCTTTTGCTCTCCCCCTCTCTTTTGCTGTCTCTCTCTCCCTCTCTTTTGCTCTCTCTATCCCCCCTCTTTTGCTCTCTCTATCTCCCCTCTCTTTTGCTCTCTCTCTCCCCCTCTCTTTAGCTCTCCCTTTCCCCCATCTTTTGCTCTCTCTATCTCCCCTCTTTTGCTCTTTCTATTCCCCTCTCTTTTGCCTCTCTCTCCTCTCTCTCTCTCCCCCCCTTTCTTTTCCTCCCTCTCTTTTGCGCTCTCTCTCCCCCTCTCTTTTGCGCTCTCTCCCCCTCTCTTTTGCACTCTCTCTCCCCCTCTTTTGCTCTCTCTCCCCCACACTTTTGCTCTCTCTCCCCCACTCTTTTGCTCTCTTCCCCCTCTCTTTTGCTCTCTTTACCCCCCTTGTTTGCTCTCTTTCCCTCTCTCTTTTGCTGTCTCGCTCCCTCTCTTTTGCTCTCTTTATCCCCCGTCTCTTGCTCTCTCTCTCCCCCCCTTTCTTTTGCTCTCCCCCCTTTCTTTTGCTTTCTCCCCTCCTTACTTTTGTTCTCCCCTCTTTCTTTGGCTGTCTCTCTTCCCCTCTTTTTCTCTTCCCCTCTCTTTTGCGCTCTCTCTCCCCCCCCCCCCTTTCTTTTGCTCCCCCCCTCTTTTGCTCTCTCTATCCCCCCTCTCTTGCTCTCTCTCCCCCCTCTCTTTTGCTCTCACTCGCCCCCTCTCTTTTGCTCTCCCTTTCCCCCCTCTTTTGCTCTCTCTATCTCCCCTCTTTTGCTCTCTCTATCCCCCTCTTTTGCTATCTCCCCTTTCTTTTGCTCTCTTTCCCCCCTCTCTTGCTATCTTTCTCCCCCTCTCTCTTGCTCTTTCTCTCCCCCTCTCTTTTGCTCTCTCTCTCCTCTCTTTTGCTCTCTCTCCCCCTCTCTTTCCCCCCTCTCTTTCCCCCTCTCTTTCCCCCCTCTCTTTTGTGCTTTCTCTGCTCTTCCCTCTTTTTTTGCGCTCTCTCCCCCTCTCTTTTGCTCTCTCTCTCTCCTCTGTTTTGCTCTCTCTCTCCTTCTCTTTTGCTCTCTCTCTCCCCCCGCCTTTCTTTTGCTCTCCCCCTCTCTTTTACTGTCTCTCTCTCCCTCTCTTTTGCTCTCTCTATCCCCCCTCTTTTGCTCTCTCTATCCCTCCTCTCTTTTGCTCTCTCTCTCCCCCTCTATTTAGCTCTCCCTTTCCCCCATCTTTTGCTCTCTCTATCTCCCCTCTTTTGCTCTTTCTATTCCCCATCTTTTGCTCTCTCTCCACTTTCTTTTGCTCTCTTTTCCCCCTCTCTCTTGCTATCTATCTCCCCCTCTCTCTTGCTCTTTCTCTCCCCCTCTATTTTGCTCTCTCTCTACCCCCTCTCTTTTGCTCTCTCTCCTCTCTCTTTTGCTCTCTCTGCCCCAATCTTTCCCCCCTCTCTTTTGTGTGCTCTCTCTCTCTCCCCTCTCTTTTTTGCGCTCTCTCTCCCCCTCTCTTTTGCCTCTCTCCACTTTCTTTTGCTCTCTCTCTCCTCTCTTTTGTTCTCTCTCTCCCCCTCTCGTTTCCCCTCCTCTCTTTCCCCTCCTCTCTTTTGCGCTCTCTCTCTCTCCCCACTTTTGCTCTCCCCTCTCTTTTGCTCTCTCTCCCCTCTCTTTTGCTCTCTCTCTCCCCTTTTTCCCCCTCTCTTTTGCTCTCTCTATCTCCCCTCTTTTGCTCTCTCTCACTCTCCCCTTTTTTTTTGCTCTCCCTCCCCCCTCTCTTTTGCTGTCTCTCTCCCTCTTTTTTGGTCTCTCTATCCCCCCCCTCTTTTGCTCTCTCTGTACCCCTTCTTTTGAGCTCTTTCTCTTACATTGGCACGGCCCCGCACAGCACTGCATGGCCCCACCCGCATCACATCTGTCCCCGCCCCGTGTCACGTCCGGCCCCGTCCCGTGTCATGCCCGGCTCCGCCTCCATCACCCCCAGTTGGCCCCAGATGCCAGGTCAGTCTGGTGAAGGCCAGGTGTGTTTGTCCTCATGCAGTCTCTACTGCTATGTGAAGAACATTGTAATGTGACATATTCCATGTTGTTAGCGCAATTGATATTTTTTTCGATTTTCATTCTCCTTTGACTTCCATGAGGAAATACGTTAACACAGTCTTGATATTCTGACTTCGGCTTTGAGCATGTGTCAGGTTAGCGTGATCACAAAAAGTTTTTACTTTCAACTTATAATACTCAATGCGCACAAATAGCATACTTCTAAGCAGAGTTATTGTGCAAACGGAGCGATTAATAGTGCATAAACTAGCCTAATATTAGGTTCTCAGTATGTAGCATTTTCCTGTTAAACTTTTGGACCTGAATACAGTTACTGCAGGAGAAGTTGCCTAGATAACTATCAGAGTGGTTGGTCATGTGATCAATTTAGCCTATAGGGAAGATCCTGTTGTTGAAACTGGGAGAAGAGTGTAAGATAGAGAGGGAAGCAGACAAGCCAGGCCTGGCTGTGAGAGGAGCAGCATAGAGACTCCATCCTGTGTAAAGTAACAGCATCCCTCTGATCTGCTGATTTAGTGTATGCTGCCAGCTGCAGTCTGACCAGTTAAAGTGAATGTAAATTTTGATGCTAAAGTGCCCGTTTTTTAAAAACTTGATTAAAAACAGGGGCACTTTAATTCATCAAAATTAAAATTTCACTCCTGTTGAGAAAAAAAACGTACCTTTTAATCTTCACAGCAGCTCCAGCTTCCTCCACCCGTCGCAAAGCCTCTTCCTGGGTCTAAAATGAGGAATCCGGCTTCCTCCAATCACGGCGTTGAATCAGACACTGATTTCCCCGGGGGGGAAGCCGTGATTGGAGGATGACCTATCCATCATTTCTGACATCAGAAATGTGACCGGAGGAAGCTGGAGCTGCTGTGAAGATTAAAAGGTAAGTTTTTTTTTTCACAACAGGAGTGAAATGTAAATTTTGATGAATTAAAGTGCCCCTGTTTTTAATCAAATTTTTAAAAAACGGGCACTTTAGCATCAAAATTGACATTTACTTTAAAGAGCTATGGAGCAGGATCCAGACAAAGTAAATTACTGGCAGACCCTGGAGTTTCCCTTAAGCCTGTGCAGCTGAATCCTGTTTAGTGGTAACTAAGGAGTATACTCTCCCCTTGTCATACTGACAGGGCATTCTGTCCATCACAGGCACTTATAAACAGCTCTTCCTGTGGATTGCAGCTTCCTATGAGTTGTAACTGTTTAAATGTATATGGATTACCTTAAAGGGCCCCAACATTTCAGTGCACCAACTGGTACCCATCATCCATTAGGGTGAAGCCTGAGGGTGGGTTTGCAGGTGGTTTGGGAGGGTGGTGGGCCTGGTTAGAGAGAGTTGGTGTGTTGGTTAGCCACTTTATAACTTTTCTTACTTTTATTTGCCACAATCCTTTAATAAATGTTCATACTGTTTTACTGTTATCACTGTGTGTGTTGAAATTATTTATTATGTTCCTGTCTGGAAAACCCATTCTTGCCCTGGATGCCCTTTCAGGTGGAGACACTGCCACAGTCATGTACCCCAACTCCTAAGTAGCGGAGGCTCAGGATCACCCGGCAGAACACATGGAGGTAGCTGGAGTAAAGACCCATAGGGGTATTTGTAGGGCTAGGCAAAACCCTGTTACATTTGGAGGTCCCACTGCTGAGATAAATTGGGGTACACCCAGTAAGGATACGTTAATTCCCCAGCCCACGCTTCCATTTGCGACAGATTGGGCCCAGCAACAGAAGGTACCATTGCATCATGCAGTGATGATATGCCAATGTAAGGATTAAAGTAATACCCAAAATATCTATTATAGTAGACTATTTAACCACTCAGTCTCACACCAAACCTTGGGAACTAGATCTTAAAATTCCCTGTTTTGCTCATTGACTGAGGGTGACCAAAAAGGTCAAGTAGATTACAACTATAAATAGTCGTTTGCTATGTATAATAACATAAAGGTAAGCAGACTGCTAGGAGCTGGTATTGCAACAGTTAACTAACTGTGAGAGTTGACACTTAATGTTAAGATATTCTGAAACAAGCTTTAGTACATTTTAGTTAAAGGATTACTTTCTGTTATAATTTTTAAGCTAAACAACTAATATATTAAAGTTAATAAACATTAATTAAAACCTACTGACCTATATTTTCTCCAAAACAAAGTTTCATAACGTTCTAAAAGTTATATATTTTATTCGCTGATGATGTCACGTTATCCTGCCCACTATTTTCAGCACTGCATGTTCAAAATACTTAAACCAATAATTTTGTGTTTAAAGCGCCATTTTGAAACCTAGGTATTGTAAGCGGATTGGTACAGAGCAAAGGATACCCACGGAGTGGGTTTGGAAAACAATTAAATTTGCAGACAAGATTTCTGATATACGGTAGAGATATGTTAATGAAATGCTATTGATAAAAAGCGTATTTGGGGTAGTTAGTTAGTAACAGGCATAGAAAATATTTACTTACAGTGGCCCTTTAAGTGTATGTCCCAGGATTAAAGCACAGTTCAAATAGCTGTAGATTTAGTAATAATCGCAACACAAGCAGGCAGAGGATTGTTAGTGCACAAACAGAGCATAGATTGAACACGCAGACTTCAGAAATTCCCAGACGATGTAGCAGACAACAGGTAGAAGCAAATACAGATTTATGCATAAAGTTCTTACGGTACCGTAGTAATGCTACTAGTCCTGAAGCTGTTAGGTGATACGTGTAAGAGGGTAGCTGAATCCGGATGCAATCCGTGGCTGAGTTGAGTTGCGATGCGTAGCAGGCCTGTGATGCACAGCGTGAATGCTGTGAGTATTCGTGTGAGAACACTGAGGCTCCGGTGTGTGATGACGTCACACGCTGCAGTCTGAGACAAGGGAATTGTAGTAACGGCTTGGATTTGCAAGAGTAAGTACGACAAGTCCTGAAAATACAAGCATAAATTAGAGCTTCAGATAGGAAATACTTTAGAGGTGATAAACCATAAATAGCGAGCTTGTTGCTTCAAAGTGAAACACTTTTGGGAAACAAATTACCTAGCACAGGTGAAATGGACTAATGAGCTTATGAAGGGTAAGGAAGTCATGTGACTGTAATCTTTAAAGGTACAGTAACATCGTGACAGAACAACCCCCTTAAAGAGCCGCTCTGCGGACAGGGTTTAGGATGATCCGGAAACATACGATGAAAAATAGACACAAGTTTGGGGGCCGATAAATTTGTAGCGGGTTCCCAGGAATCTTCCTCTGGACCATAGTCCTTCCAACGAACAAGAAACTGAAGAGTACGTTTATGAAACCTAGAATCTAAGATCGTATCAATTTCATATGAAGGTTTTTCGTGCACAGGTATAGGATCCAAACAGGGTTGGGTATCACTTCGGACTGCATTGTAAGGCTTCAAGAGGGATACATGAAACGTAGGGTGTATCTTGAAGTTTGATGGCAATTGGAGAGTACCTGCATTGGTGTTTATGATTCTGATGATCTTATAGGGACCAATGTACAAACTGCCCAGTTTCTTACTAGGTATATGAAGTTTCAGATGCTTTGAGGATAACCAAACCAAATCACCTACTTTGTATTGAGGAGGTTTAGATCTTCTCAGGTCATAATAATGTTTTTGTTTCATTTGAGCATGTTGTAAAGTTTCCTTGAGTAATGTGAACCCTTGAGCTATTGTATTTATAGTGTCATTTACAAGAGGTGATATACTCTCATTACGATGTAGTAGATGATATGAAGGATGGTAACCATAGTTTATGAAGAAGGGTGTTAAGTTAATAGATGAATTGATGGTGTTATTGTAAGAGAATTCTGCTGTGGGTAATAAGGATGTCCAGTTATCTTGTTGAAAGGAACAGTAACATTGAAGGTACTGCTCCAAGGATTGGTTAGTCCTCTCTGTTTGTCCGTTTGTCTGCGGATGATAAGCCAAGCTTAATCGTCGTTCAATTTGTAAACTAACACATAGTTGTGTCCAGAATCTGGAGGTGAATTGAGTCCCCCTGTCCGTGGTTATCGACTTGGGCAATCCATGTAAACGGACAATGTGTTTAATAAACAATTCAGCAGTTTCAGAAGCGGTTGGTAGAGCATGTAAAGGAATAAAGTGGGCCATCTTTGAGAAAAGATCTATAACAACTAGTATGGTTGTGTTATTAGAGGATGGAGGTAAGTCCATGATGAAATCCATCGCTATATCCTGCCAAGGCCTATCAGCAATGGGGAGAGAGAGAAGAAACCCATAAGGATGGATACGTTGAGGTTTACACCTAGTGCATACTGAACAACCTTGTATATAACTTTTAACGGATTGATCTACCTGTGGCCCCCAGAAGTCTCTTTTAATTAAATGGAGAGTCTTATGAGACCCCGGATGTCCAGAAATTGGGATGTCATGTGCCATAGCTAATATTTTCGGTCTAAGAGCAGTCGGAACATATAGTGCGTGAGCATGATAATATAGACCATTAGCATGTTTGTGAAGTCTCAAATTGTTAATCTGAGGATCTAATTGTTGTTGATTCTTGAAATAGGTAGAATTATCTATGACAAGCCCTATCAGTCTGTCTGAAGGTATGATAGTATCTGGTTCAGAAATCTTAGTTATAGGTTCACTACTCCTGGACAGAGCATCGGCTTTAGTATTCTTTTCACCTGGTCTATAGGTGATGATAAAATCAAATCTGGTGAAGAACAAACTCCAACGAACTTGCAGCGAAGATAAATTCTTATTAGTTTTGAGATATTGTAGATTGCGGTGATCTGTGTATATGATAATAGGATATTTTGCTCCTTCCAGAAGATGCCTCCAGAATTCTAGTGCAGCCTTGATGGCCAGAAGTTCTTTTTCCCCAATTGGGTAGTTTCTTTCAGCAGAATTCATCACCCTGGAATAAAACGAAACAGGATGGATAACTTTGTTGGGAGAGATCCTTTGAGATAATACGGCACCAACAGCAAACTCAGATGCATCAACTTCCAGGATATATTGTTTCATTGGATCAGGGAACTGAAGAATAGGAGCAGTAGTAAAACGTTGTTTCAGAGTTCTGAATGAATTATCTGCATCAGATGTCCAATAAAACGTTTAATTCTTCCTAGTGAGGTTAGGGAGAGGTTTGACAATAGATGAAAAGCCATTGATGAATTTTCTGTAGAAATTAGAAAATCCGAGGAATCCCTGAACCTCCTTCTTAGAGTTCGGTATAGGCCAGTTGGTTATAGCTTCCACCTTGTTGTTCTCTATAGAAATTCCCTTTGGAGAAATATGATATCCAAGGAAGGAAATAGTATCAGAGTTGAAAACACATTTTTCAGGCTTAGCGTACAAGTGATTCTCTCTTAACCTGGATAAGACAATTCTGACATGATCTATGTGGTCTTCTCTGGAGTTTGAGTATATGTGAATATCATCAAGATATATTACAATAAATAAGTCGAGTAGGTCACGGAAAACATCATTGATGAAAAATTGAAAGTGGCTGGGGCGTTACATAGCCCGAAAGGCATGACGCAATACTCGTATAGACCATACCGTGTACGGAAAGCTGTCAGCCACTCGTCCCCCTCCCTTATTCGTATGAGATTGTAAGCACCTCTCAGATCTAGTTTTGTGAATATTGTTCTGGTATAAGTGACAGAGGGTATCTGTTTTTATTGTGCAGTTGTTAAGTTGTTTATAATCTATGATAGGCCTGAGACTCTTGTCCTTATTTTTGACAAAAAAAATACCAGCGCCTGCTGGTGAAGTGGACAGACGGATGAAACCTTTTTCAAGGTTGTCATGGATATACTCCTTAAGATGAAGAAGTTCAAGTTCCGATAGCGGGTATATGCGACCATAGGGTATCTTAGATCCGGGTATGAGATCTATAGGACAATCGTAAGATCTGTGAGGCGGTAATGATTGAGCTTCAGCTTTATCAAAAATGTCGTGAAAGTCTGAGTAGTCAGGAGGTAAATTTAGCATGTCAATCTGTAAGATACTGTGTTTAGGATTACAATGTGAGACACAGAAAGGGGAGTCAAAAGTTATGGAACCTTTATCCCATAAAATTGTGGGTTGATGTTTCTTTAACCAGGTAAGACCCAGGATAATTGGGAATAAAGGTGAGTGTATCACTTCAAAGGTACATGTTTCGTTATGACCAGATGTGAATGTAACTTGTAAAGGAACTGTGTGGTGTGTGGCAGGACCTGAATTAATAAGATAACCATCAACAACATGTATAGGAAGTGAAACACACTTTTTTATTATGGGTATTTTATAAGTATCCACAAAAGATGAATGAATTAAATTAGTAGTTGCTCTGGAATCAATGACAACCTGGGCTTTAGTTTGATGTAGATCCCACTGCAGAGAAACAAACAGGGTAAAATGAGAAGACATATTTAACTCAGATTTAATTGAATGATGAAATTTTCCCTTACCCTTTTTAGACTTCAAAAGAATGGGACATTGCTTAACGGCATGTTCCTTGGCACCACAATAAAGGCAGAGGTTGTGTAATCTGCGTCTTGCCTTTTCTTCAGGCTTAAGAGGGCCTTTGATAAAACTGATCTCCATAGGTTCCTCCATTGATCTAGTAGAAGGTGTAGGTTGGGAAGAAAATTATCTTTTGCTGGGAGGGTCATACGAACCCTTCTCAACCTTCCTCTCTCTCAATCGGAGATCAATGGTTATGGTTAAGGACATGAAATTTTCTAATTCCATAGGTATCTCAGTGCAAGCTAATTCGTCTTTCAGACTATCTGAGAGTCCTATACGAAATTGATTCCTGAGTGCTGCATTATTCCATAAATTATCCGAAGCCCATCTTTTGAACTCTGTTATATATTCTTCTACAGGGCGTCTGCCCTGTTTAAGATTTCTAATAGAAACTTCAGCAGTTGCTTGTTTATCGTGATCTTCATAAAGCATAGACATTACATTAAAGAGTGAATCTAAAGAATTTAGAATGGGGTCATCTTTCTCGTAGTAATCATTAGCCCAAGATTTGGCCTCACCCCTGAGGTAGGAAATCACAGTAAGAACCTTGACCTTTTCAGTAGGATAGGTTCTGGGTTTAAGTGAAAAAATTGTGTACAAGAGTTCTTAAAGTCCCTGAACTGGGACCTGTCTCCATTATATTTCTCAGGAGGACAAATCTGTGGTTCTGGGGGAGGAGCATCTGAGACTGGAGATTTATTCTGAACATTTTCTCTAATGTATTTTCGTAACTCCTCATTGTCAGCCTGTAAATCCCTCAGCCCCTGAATCATTAAATCCATATTCTGTGAAAGCTCATTAACATCCATAGCTGAATAGATATTGAAGGGTAAATAATTTTTTAGGGCTAGATAATATGTAAGGATTAAAGTAATACCCAAAATATCTATTATAGTAGACTATTTAACCACTCAGTCTCACACCAAACCTTGGGAACTAGATCTTAAAATTCCCTGTTTTGCTCATTGACTGAGGGTGACCAAAAAGGTCAAGTAGATTACAACTATAAATAGTCGTTTGCTATGTATAATAATATAAAGGTAAGCAGACTGCTAGGAGCTGGTATTGCAACAGTTAACTGACTGTGAGAGTTGACACTTAATGTTAAGATATTCTGAAACAAGCTTTAGTACATTTTAGTTAAGTGTATGTCCCAGGATTAAAGCACAGTTCAAATAGCTGTAGATTTAGTAATAATCACAACACAAGCAGGCAGAGGATTGTTAGTGCACAAACAGAGCATAGATTGAACACGCAGACTTCAGAAATACCCAGACGATGTAGCAGACAACAGGCAGAAGCAAATACAGATTTATGCATAAAGTTCTTACGGTACCATAGTAATGCTACTAGTCCTGAAGCTGTTAGGTGATACGTGTAAGAGGGTAGCTGAATCCGGATGCAATCCGTGGCTGAGCTGAGTTGTGATGCGTAGCAGGCCTGTGATGCACAGCGTGAATGCTGTGAGTATTCGTGTGAGAACACTGAGGCTCCGGTGTGTGATGATGTCACACGCTGCAGTCTGAGACAAGGGAATTGTAGTAACGGCTTGGATTTGCAAGAGTAATTACGACAAGTCCTGAAAATACAAGCATAAATTAGAGCTTCAGATAGGAAATACTTTAGAGGTGATAAACCATAAATAGCGTGCTTGTTGCTTCAAAGTGAAATCCTTTTGGGAAACAAATTACCTAGCACAGGTGAAATGGACTGATGAGCTTATGAAGGGTAAGGAAGTCATGTGACTGTAATCTTTAAAGGTACAGTAACATCGTGACAGCCAACTACCTCCCTATAGTGAGTCACCAAGTGCGTAGAGATTGTACTGGGAATAGAGATGGTTACCATCAGAGATATCCTGTAGGATTCATATGGTCAAACTTACATGTTAGTATATTCTCATGCAGATTTGAGAGGCCATCATAGGCCTACATGTCTATACCTTCTTAAAACAGTTTCTGAAGGATGTTGCTTAGTGTACGCTCTCCTTGGAGGAAGGGGTTACACTGCAGCAATCCTCCAGTATAGGCCTAATATCACTTGTGTTATTATCAGTCTGAATATGATCTCCTGGGGACATTAAAATTGTTAAAGTAGTATTCTCTCTAGAATTATGTGTAGCAAACACCAGATATATTTGCAATACAGCATTGTACTTTTAAATTTTTACATCCTCAGGTAAATTTAGAATTATTTAAGATATCAGCAATTTCAACATCCAAGCGTGTTTTAACTGTATGACACATATCTGTATCACCCTGTTGAGCACGTTTCAAATGGTCCACGTCCTGTTTTGGGACCAGGTAATTTTTTTGAGTATGATCCATTAACGGTTCGTTAAGAGAGTTGTCAGTAGAGGTATAGCAAATCCTAAAAGCAGTGCTAAAAATCGCTGCTCTTGAAAAAGCCCGGGCGTACTCCGGGGGAAACGCGTTGAGCTTTACCGGTCAAGTCTGCTGTCAGAGAAGGTGCCCTGCTGCTGGAGGCTGAATTCGGGAGGAGAACATCCCCTGTCAGAACTATCGGTTAGCTGTGGTGACCTGGATTGGCGGACTGAGACCCCATATGTTCACAACATAATTTGTGAAATGTCTGAATGCACTTACTTTTTGTAAGTAGTACTTGTATTGTACTGTTATACCTGTTAATAAAACTGCCTTGAATCGTGTCCCTTTGCGCTGCTCTCTTTTACTCAGATCGCTTGACTACTTTTCTACTTCCGGTGTGGGGAGAAACACACAGGGACAGAGAACGGCGGCAGCTGGACTGTTTGGGAGCCTAAGAAACAGCACTTGGAATTCACTCTATGTGCCTACATTTGTATGTGTCTTTCCCTCCAGATAACCAGGAGGCAACAGAGCAGTAAGACTGTTTTGTTTTTATTTAATTAGCGCTGCTTACAAATTTTGCCAATACCATTTTCTAAAAATCCACCAGATTGATTTACCAACTTCTTTTTTTTGCTAATAAATATTGTCCATTAGCCTCTTTGTGATTATCATGTATGATGTAGATGCAAATATTTGATGTGACGTTTGCTTTTCATATGCTTTGTACACATATTTCTTGTCCTAAAAAGCATACCTAGGTAGGCTTAGGAGAAGCAATGCACTACTGGTAGCTATCTGCTGATAGGTGGCTGCACATATATGTCTTCTATTGTTGGCTCAGATGAAGGGTTTCATTTCATGATCGAGCCTGCAGCCAATTGTAAAGAAGCAGTGTTCATCAGACTGCTGTTTCTTAACCGATACGTCAATTCTTAACTGATGTTTTTCAATACCCCCCGGTCTTGTCTGATCAGGGTGATTGACAGACTCTGCTTGCACACAAGGAGGGCGCACCATTGGCTAGTGCACATACAGTAAATACTGGCAGAGTATTGCTGCCTGCTAGCTGCAATTCCGGGTGGACAGGTGTCCTTCCTTGTCCACCTGGCATTTGATGAATTGACCCCAATGTGTTCAGCTAGCTCCCAGTAGTGCATTGCTGCTCTTTCAACAAAGGATAACAAGAGAATGAATTAATTTTAAAAACAGGAGTAAGTTGCTTAAAATGGCACGTAATATCTGAATCATGAAAGAAAAAAAATTGGTTTCCATGTCCCTTTAAGCCGGCTGCTGCTTAACCTGTTCACTACCTTAAAGGGATACTAAACCCAAATATTTTCTTTCATGATTCAGATAGAGCATGCTTTTGCTAAAGTGACATTTGTGCTCCACATTTTAATAACAGGGCACGCAAATCTGCCCTGGCATTACAAGTTAGGTGCAATCCAAACCCAACCTAGCATTCACATTTTACAAAAGTGAGAACCAAGTGACTGAAGGTAATGTTTATGTGTTAATTAGTGTATATACACATATAGGGCTTCTATAGGCTGCAATGGGAGCCTCATTCTCATGCCGATAGACAAGGCATGAGAACCAAGTGACCGAAGGTAATGTTTATGTGTTAATTAGTGTATATACACATATAGGGCTTCTATAGGCTGCAATGGGAGCCTCATTCTCATGCCGATAGACAAGGCATGAGAACCAAGTGACCAAAGGTAATGTTTATGTGTTAATTAGTGTATATATACACATATAGGGCTTCTATAGGCTGCAATGGGAGCCTCATTCTCATGCCGATAGACAAGGCATGAGAACCAAGTGCAGCGAAGGTAATGTTTATGTGTTAATTAGTGTATATACACATATAGGGCTTCTATAGGCTGCAATGGGAGCCTCATTCTCATGCCGATAGACATGGCATGAGAACCAAGTGACCGAAGGTAATGTTTATGTGTTAATTAGTGTATATACACATATAGGGCTTCTATAGGCTGCAATGGGAGCCTCATTCTCATGCCGATAGACATGGCATGAGAACCAAGTGACCGAAGGTAATGTTTATGTGTTAATTAGTGTATATACACATATAGGGCTCCATTTATGAAGCAGGGAATGCTGGTTTGGAGTCTCATCATTTCAGGCTCACCTGAAATGGAAGTTAAGAAGCACCGGTCGTGGCGGATTGAAATCATCCCAATCCGATCTGATCAGGATGATTGACAGCCCCTACTAGTGTCCAATTGGCCGCCAGCGAGCAGGGGGCAGCTTTGCACAAGCATTTCACAATTTTTTGCTATTTGTTATTATTTATCTTGAGGAAACAAGATGGACTGGTTATGCTTAACAGAGACTTTAAAATTTTGAGCTACGGACGGTATTTTATAAAATCTAAAAGATGTCGTCTATACCTATTGATATTTAAGGTAGTATTTTATGCATTAAGCTAGAATTGTCAAGGCAACTGACAACGTCTCTCATACTATTTGCACTCAGCCTCAAACCTACAATAATGCATGATCAGGTATTAAAAGTTTTAGTTAAAATGCATTTTAGAAACAAAACCTATGCTAGTGTTCACAAGTCAAACGATATGAAATGTCACACAATAAAATTTCTTTAAAGAAACACTAAACCCAAATTTTTTTCATTTGTGATTCAGATAGAGCAGGTAATTTTAAGCAACTTTCTAATTTGCTCCTAAAATCATTTTTCTTCGTTCCCTTGCTATCTTTATTTGAAAATGCAAGAATGTAAACTCATGAGCCAGCCCATTTTTGTTTCTCGGCCTTGGTAAATGTAGCAAACCAATCAGCAAGCGCTACCCAGGTGCTGAACCAAAAATGTGCTGGCTCTTAAGTTTACATTCCTGCTTTTTCAAATAAAGATAGCAAGAGAACGAAGAAAAATTAATACTACAAATACATTAGAAAGTTGCTTAAAATTGCAAGCTCTATCTGAATCATGAAATATATAAAATGGGTTTAGTATCCCTTTAAAGGTAGCAGAGTTAAAATATCCTAGTTACATCAGACCAGAATGATAAACAAGCCCTGCTTTCCTTGCTGGAAACCTTTTCTGCCCACAGTATAATAAACGGAGCCTACTATGTGAATTTTTCAGCAGTTTTGGATGGCATCAATTTTACCAATACTTTGCGCTTCAGCAGTCAGATACCTATACCCCTCTATTACAGAACACTTCACAAGCAGATTTTTACAGGTTTTATTATGTATTTATTTTTTAAGTTTTCTGCATGCTCAGTTCATATATGGATAAACAATGCTGTTTTAAATTAAAAAATAGAACAAAAATAGAAAACAAAAACTATTTAAATTTGGTAATGATAATTTAAACATACAAAAACAATTACAGTCTGTGGGGTACATTTATCATGGTGCGGACAGACATGATCCGCTATAGCGAATCATGTCCGCCACACATCGATAAATGCCGACAGCATACGCTGTCAGCATTTATCTAAAAAGAAAAATATCAATCCGAGGATTGAGAGTATGTACATCTGTTTACCACTCAAAATCCTAAGGAAAGGGGGGGGGGGCTGTCAAATAGAACTATCCTCATAAGACTAATATAGGTGGAGAGATATTCACTGATAAGTTAAAATATAACCTTTATTGGCAATAATTAAAAATATCCACATACAGACATACATATAATAAGATCACAGGGAGATTGACAGGTGGAAGTGGTTAGCGCACTCACTGCATAGGGTATGAGTACTGTAATGAGGGAATGTGCAATCAAACTAGGATGTATTGATCCATAGTTGAAAGTCTATAAAACCTTAGAATTGTGTAAAGGAGTGTCATAAATCGTATAATTTAATGGAGGAAAAAATAGAGATTGCACTCAGGTATAATATAATATATACTTGATGAACGGTTAAGGTATGCCTAATTTACATAAAGTACTTATCTCTGAGTAAGAGAGATGTAGATAATACTTGTATTGAAGTGTAATATTATATTGATGTATTGATGGGCTAGGTATAATGACTGGTTGCAACAATTTACTTTATATATGCATGGAGTTAATATAATGGTTGATAGTGGCAATCAGATGATATAGGAGAATTTGTAGATATGCATATCCATATATCAAAATAATAATAGTTTATGCATATAAGTAAACATAACATAGAGAGGATCACTAACTTCTGTGTTGTGACTGCATTAGTATCTAAGCTTTTTCGCTGTCAGCATTTATCATTGCACCAGCAGTTCTTGTGAACTGCTGGTGCAATACCGCCCCCTGCAGATTCTGTCAATCAACCCGATCGTATTTGATTGGGCTGATTGCTGTCCGCCACCTCAGAGGTGGCGGAGGAGTTAAGGAGCTGCGGTCTTAGGACCGCTGCTTCTTAGCGTCCGCTTTAGGCTGAACTGAAGCGGAGTGGGTCGGAAGCAGCATCCGCTGCTTCATAAATCAACCCCTGTATGTTAATTTATTACAGGACTACAGTAAACTTTTTATTAAAAGGTGTTTAATATAAAATATTGTTTTTATGCAAATGATTGTTGGCAAATAAACAATTTACTGTTTTAATGTAGGTATTTTTCTCCCAACTATTAATATAAATTCATGACGGGCAATTAACAATATAGGGCTAGATTACGAGTGGAGCGCTACCAGGTATGCACAAGTGAAAAGGTGTTTATCTCTTATATAACAAGTTGAAAGTAAACGCAATCGCTTGAGCTAATATGAATTTAACGCTCGTTGGGTTAGAGGATCCTCAGTGCTCTGGTTAACGGTTTTGCAAAACAAATAAGTTTCTTAAAATATATCAAAACTATATTTCAAAGCACAGTTACACTCATAATAACACCATCTATGAAAAATTTATAAAAATAAAATATTCCAGGCCAGGAAAATATATGGAGAACAAACATGGAGGAAATGTTGGGAGTCAACACATGTAGATGTCCCTTATGTTATTGTTGTATCTTAAAGTACCAGTCAACATAGTAGATTTGCATAATCAACAAATGCAAGATAACAAGACAATGCAATATCACTTAGGGGCATATGTATCAAGCTCCGTATGGAGCTTGATGACCCGTGTTTCTGGCGAGCCTGCAGGCTCGCCAGAAACAGCAGTTATGAAGCAGCGGTCACAAAGACAGCTGCTCCATAACCTGTCCGCCTGCTCTGAGCAGGCGGACACACATCGCCGGAAATCAACCCGATCGAGTACGATCGGGTTGATTGACACCCCCTGCTGGCGGTACATTGGCCGCGAATCTGCAGGGGGCGGTGTTGCACCAGCAGCTCTTGTGAGCTGCTGGTGCAATGCTGATAACGGCGAGCGTATTGCTCGCCGTATTCAGAGATGTCTGTCGGACCTGATCCGCTCTGTCGGATCAGGTCCGCTAGACCTTGTTAAATATGCCCCTTAGTCTGAACTTCAAATGAGTAGTAGATTTTTTTCTGACAATTTTAAAAGTTTTGTCTTTTTCCACTCCCCCTGTACCATGTGACAGTCATCAGCCAATCACAAATGCATACACGTACCACGTGACAGCCATCAGCCATTCACAAATGCATGCACACTTATTCTTGCACATGCTCAGTAGGAGCTGGTGACTCAAAAAGTTTAAATATAAAAAGACTGTGCACATTTTGTTAATGGGAGTAAATTGGAAAGTTGTTTAAAATGGCATGCTCTATCTGAATAATGAAAGTTTCATTTTGATTGAGTGTCCCTTTAAATACTATTAGTTACCATTTTTGTTAGTTAAACTGGAGTAAAGTAGTTGTCACAGAATCTTTCCTTTCTTAATATATTAAATTTCATCTGATTATCTTGTCAGGACTTATTTAATCATGAGATGAAACTATCAGTGCATTAAGGGCCATATTCAGTGCTTTTTGGGTGCTATATAATTGAAGAGCTCCCCTTTTATAATCTGTTTATAATCTGTACAAAGTGAATATAAAGCATAATAGACTAGCATTCATTTCTTAAAACATGGGTACCTCAGTAACATGGAGGTTAAAAATAAAACAGTAATTGTATTTTTTATTCTTCAGAGGATATCAGATATTCCTAATCTGCAGGTTCCAATCTTAGTTATTGTTTTTATTTATCTCATCACAATCTGTGGCAACACAACCATTCTTCTGCTTGTCTGTATAGATCCTCAGTTTCACACTCCCATGTTCTTCTTCATAGGAAATTTGTCCCTCATAGATATGTTCTCCATCACTGCTTCTTTACATAAGGTCCTCATTAGCTTCATAACGGGGGATAACAGCATATTGTTTCATGCTTGTATGGCACAAATGTACATGTATTCTTCAATGACTGCTGCTGATATTCTTATACTAACAGCCATGAGCTATGATCGATATGTGGCCATCTGTAATCCCTTACATTATCTAATGGTCATGAGAAATATTGTATGTGTTCTTTTGGCATTCCTCTCTTGGTTAATAAGTTCTTTAGAAGGTGCAATCACTCTATTGTTTTGGTCACATATTCCATGTTATGGATCCTGTGATGAGAGCAGGATGTGATGTCACTAGTTTGTGGGCGGGGCTTAGGTCCGGTGTCTGTGTCGCAGTTAGTTTAGTACAATCAACCTGTCTGGATGTGTATTGCTATGCTCTGTAATAAAATAGAGTTGTACCATCATTGCTGTGTCCTGCATATGTCCTGCATCTCATGACATGGTGTCAGAAGTTCTGGACTGCGCTTCTGTTCCTGATCGATTGCAATGTCAAAGTTTACCCCACCTGAGCCTTTTGACTTTTCTCAGCCTGCAGCTTGGCCCACATGGCGTCAGCGGTTTCAGCGCTTCAGGATTGCATCCAAACTGAACAAGGAGAGTGGTGAAGTACAAGTTAATTCTCTTTTATACTCTATGGGGAAAGATGTAGAGCCAGTATTCAATGCTTTTACTTTCCAAGAAGGGGAAGAAGTTAACTTTGATATAGTTATGGATAAACTCAGTGCCCACTTTGTGCCCAAAAGAAATGTGATTCATGAGAGAGCTTGTTTTCACAAACGTAATCAGCGTGTGGGAGAATCTGTGGAGTCATTTGTGCGCAGCCTGTATGAATTAGCTGAATTCTGTGAGTTTGGTGTTGCTAAAGAAGAGCAAATCAGAGACAGAATAGTTATTGGAATTGCAGATGCCGAAGTCTCCCTGAAGCTGTAGTTACAGCCTGATTTAACGTTAGAAGGGGCTATTAGGATGGCCCGCCAGAGTGAACTGGTGAAAAAGCAAAGTGCTGATCTGAGGTCTGAGAGTATTGTGGATGAAGTGCAACAGTCTAGGAAAACTACTAGTGAAAGGCACAGTGTGAGCGGTAGATCTAAAGTACTGGAAAGGCCTAGAAGTGGATGGGCGCAACATGGCCGATGCACACGGTGCTACCGGGCTCATGATCAGAGTGCTATATGCCCGGCCAGAGATAAAAGATGCAGAAAATGTAACAGAATAGGCCATTTTGAAGTGGTGTGTAAAACTGAATACATTAAGGAGATGCAGGTGGACAGTGACCAGGAGGGTCAGGAAGTGTCTTTTGTGGGGTCTGTTGTGGAACGGACAAGCTCAGAGGAAGATTGGAAAGTTACTTTTACTGTAATGGGAGCCAAAGTTGATTTTAAGATTGACACAGGAGCAGATATCACTGTAATGTCTTTTGCTGAGTTTATGAAACTGCCTCGACAGCCCCAGCTGGCGAAGGTTACTACAAATGTCCATAGTCCTGGTGGCCGCATTGATTGTGTGGGGAAATTTCTTGCCAGCTGTGAGTACAAACAAAGGAAGTTCACCATGTGGGTGCATGTGATCCGAGGTCAGTGTGTTAACAGTTTATTGAGCAGAAAAGCAGCCTGTGACTTGGGCCTCGTGGCCAGAGTGAATGAGATCTCTGAAGATATGTTTGGCGAGTTGGGCCTACTGAACTGCAAACCTGTCCGTATAGCACTTAAAAGTGACGCAGTCCCATACAGTATTTCTACTCCTCGTAGAATTCCGTTCCCGCTCATGCCTCAAGTGGAGAAAGAGCTCATGCGCATGAAGTCTATGGGGGTTATTGAAGAGATTGTTGAAGCAACTGATTGGTGTGCCCCCATTGTTCCAGTTGCAAAGAAAAACGGAAAGGTGCGCATCTGTGTGGACCTGAAAAGGTTGAATGAGGCAGTGAAGAGGGAGAGATTTGTGCTGCCGACATTGGAAGATATAGCCCCGAAGTTGGCTGGGGCGAAGTTCTTTTCCACATTAGACGCTTCTAGCGGCTTTTGGCAGATCCCCCTGGATCCAAAGTGCCGCAAACTGACTACCTTTATCACACCGGTAGGTTGGTTCTGCTTCTGCAGACTCCCCTTTGGGATATCCTCCGCTCCTGAAATCTTTCAAAGGGAAATGAGTTCTCTCCTGAGTGGCCACGTGGGCACAGCGGTCGTCATGGACGACATTCTAGTGTATGGGTCTACAGTGGAGGAGCATGATCAGCGTTTGAGTTGTGTGCTGCAGGCTATCAAAGAGTCTGGGCTGAAGCTGAATAAAGAAAAATGTCATTTTAGGAAAACTGAATTATGCTACTTTGGGCATATCATCAACGGGGATGGCATCAAGCCAGACCCCGAGAAAATTCGGGCTATTGAACAGATGAAAAGCCCTTCTGATGTACATGAGCTGAGACAGATATTGGGCCTTGTAAATTACGTGGGCAAGTTTCTTCCAGATTTATCTACAGTTTTACACCCTATCACAGAGTTGCTTAAGAAAGATGTTGCCTGGGTCTGGGGACCCTCACAAGAAAAAGCGTTCCTGCATGCCAAGTCCCTGCTGGGGTCTGCCCCAGTGCTGGGGTTCTACGACCCTTCAAAAAAGACTGTGGTTAGTGCTGATGCAAGCAGTTATGGGTTGGGGGCTGCACTCCTGCAGCTGAATGACAACAAACTACAGCCCATCGCCTACTGTTCCCTCACACTGACGGCTGCAGAGTCAAAATACGCTCAAATTGAGAAAGAGTGCCTGGCTGCAGTTTGGGCCTGTGAGCGCTTTCAGCGTTACCTAGTGGGTTTGGAGAAATTTAGTCTGGAAACTGACCACAAACCGCTAGTCCCTCTAATCAATTCTTATGACATTGACAAAACACCCTTGAGATGCCAGAGACTTTTAATGAGACTGCTCAGGTTCAATGTTCAGGCAGTGCATGTGCCGGGGAAACAACTGGTTGTGGCAGATGCACTATCCAGGCTCCCGCTGGCTGCTGCTGAAGAATCCTCCACGGAATCGGATGTGAAAGTTTATGTTGATTCAGTTCTGGCCTCTAAGTCCATTTCTTCAAGGAAACTGGAAGAGATAAAGAAAGAGACATATTTGGACACAGATCTGCAAGAAGTTATAAGGTACATAAGAGAAGGCTGGCCCGAGAGTCGGGCAGCCTGGATGTCTTTAAGTGCTTACCAGCCAGAGAGGTCGCAGCTCACGGAGCTGGAGGGGTTGGTGCTGTTCCAAGACCGCATTGTAATTCCTGTCAGCATGAGGAAAGAGATGTTAAACAGGATTCATGATGGCCACTTAGGCATTACAAAGTGCAGAGAGAGAGCAGCTACAGCTGTGTGGTGGCCTGGGATCAGCTCCGACATTGCAAATCACGTGTCTAAATGTGCCTTTTGCCGGGAACGCCGGCCTACTCAGAGAAGGGAGCCCTTGATGTCTACTCCGCTGCCTGCGGGGCCGTGGCAGAAAATAGCTGCTGATTTGTGTGAACTGCACGGGAAAAAGTTTCTTGTTGTGATCGACTACTATTCCAGGTATTTGGAAATTGCACCCCTGAATGATATCACAAGTCAGGCCGTTATCATTCGCCTGAAGAGCTTGTTTGCCCGCTGGGGCATTCCAATGGAGCTGGTGAGTGATAATGGTATGCAGTTCGCTTCTACAGAGTTCAGTGCTTTCAGCAGGGAGTATGATTTTGTACATTCCACGTCAAGTCCACATTATCCGCAGGCCAACGGAATGGCTGAAAGGGCAGTTCAAACAACAAAATTCATTCTAAAGCAATCTAAGCCGTACCTAGCCCTCTTGTCATACAGGGCGACGCCCATTCA
Source organism: Bombina bombina (assembly GCF_027579735.1). Lineage (NCBI taxonomy): Eukaryota > Metazoa > Chordata > Amphibia > Anura > Bombinatoridae > Bombina > Bombina bombina. Next base: position 534,342,024 of record NC_069505.1, on the reverse strand, counting down.
AGCCACCGGGTTTAGCCCGGCACAGCTGATGCTAGGACGCCAGATTCGCACCACTTTACCCTCAGTGGGTGTCTTCAAGCCGCCTGGCCCTGTTCCTCGGGACGAAGTCCTTAGGAGGGATGAAGAGGCCAAAAAGGGTTATCGTTTCTTCTACGACAGGAGACATTCTGTCAGGCCTTTACAGGAACTGAAAGCGGGCCAAAGTGTCAGAATTAAACTGGATGATGAGAAGAAATGGAAGACGCCTGCTACGGTAGTGGGCCGCTCTCCAGAACCAAGGTCTTACACAGTCCTTACAGAGGGAGGGACGGTTACACGCCGTAACCAAAGACATCTTCAGTCTGTACCTGAGAGTCTGGAACCGGATACCTTAGTACCACCGCCGGTGGGATCCCCTGTTCTAAGAGAGGTGCCTTCCCCTCAGCAAGATCACAGCAGGGATTTATCTTTGCCTCCAGCAGACTCTTGTTCACCATCTTCTGTATCAGAGGACAGTTCATGCAAAGTTACATCAAGCGGAAGAGTGGTGAAACTTCCGGCCCGATACAGGGACTGACTTTAGCTAGAACAGTGACCGGAAGTATGGGCAGAATAATCCCATGGTCACTGTGGACTAGGGTAGTCTACCCCGATGTCCAAGTCAGGATGTAATTTATTTGTTCATGTTTTCTAATCTATCTGTTTTTATAATGTTCAAAAACAAAAATGTTGTTGTATACCCTGTTGGTGTACCTTGTTATTTATTATATGCAAATGTATGCTTTGCCTTTGAAAAAGGGGAAGATGTGATGAGAGCAGGATGTGATGTCACTAGTTTGTGGGCGGGGCTTAGGTCTGGTGTCTGTGTCGCAGTTAGTTTAGTACAATCAACCTGTCTGGATGTGTATTGCTATGCTCTGTAATAAAATAGAGTTGTACCATCATTGCTGTGTCCTGCATATGTCCTGCATCTCATGACAGATCCTATATAATCAATCACTATTTTTGGGATATTGTGCCTCTTATGGAACCTACTTGTGAGGACAAATCTGCATAGGAGAGTTTGATTCTCATAGAAGGAACACCTGGAAGCCTTATTCCATTATGTTTAACTTTTATCTCATGCATGTTTATCATTAATACTATCTTGAAGATCTGCTCCAGCACTAGAAGACAAAAAGCTTTCTACACATGTTCCTCACACCTCACAGTCGTCTCTCTTTTCTATCTATTGTCTATTGTCTTTGTATACTTGAGTCCAACTACTATGGACAGTTTGTCATTTAAAAAAATGGGCTCTCTTTTCAATACAGCAGTTGTCCCTTTGCTAAATACACTGATTTATAGTTTAAAAAATAAAGATATAGGGGCCTATTTATCAAGCCGTCAACCGCAAATACGCTGGAATTCCGCAGCATAATTGTGGAGAGCTTGATTCTCCATATTTATCAAACCCTACAGATCGGCAAAAGTAGAATTTTGTGACGTAACATATGATCCGCCGGTCTCAGTCTGACACAGGTCGATGCTTACGTCACTACAGATGTTTCCGAATGCAAATTCGGCACTATCTGACTACTTTTGCTAGTTAACAAAAATCTACCAGGTACGGTCGCCACTCTTCCAGCCCAGCGTACCTGGTTTTCAATCCGCCGCCCTGGAGGCGGCGGATGCCATAGGAATCGATGGGAGTCTGAAAGCAGCAAAAGCTCATGTTTGCTGCTGCCCGATATCCCATTGATTCCTATAGGAGAATAAAAGCTATGTTTACACCCTAACATGTACCCCGAGTCTAAACACCCCTAATCTGCCACCCCCTACACCGCTGCCACCTACATTATGTTATTAACCCCTAATCTGCAGCCCGACACCGCCGACAACTAAATAAAAGTTATTAACCCCTATCCCGCCGCTCCCGGAGCCCACCGCAACTAAATAAAGTTATTAACCCCTAAACCCCTGGCCTCCCACATCACTAGCACTTACTAAACCTATTAACCCCTAAACCTAACAACCCGCTAGCCTTACATTAAATTTTAACTCATCCCTATCTTATAATAAATTTAAACTTACCTTAAGATTTAAACTAAACTATATTAAACTAATAATTAATTTAATCTACACTAACTATTATACTAAAATTACATTAAACTATATTAAATTAATAATTAATCTAATCTAACTTTTAAACTAAAATTACAATAAACTACAAATTAAATTAACTATATAATATATTTAAACACCTAACCCTACTCAAATAATTTAATCTACACTAAAAAATTACAAAGTTACAAAAAACTAACAACTAAGTTACAAAAAATAACAAACACTAAGGCCTAGATTTGGAGTTTGGCGGTAGCCGTGAAAACCAGCGTTAGAGGCTCCTAACGCTGGTTTTAGGCTACCGCCGGAATTTGGAGTCATTCAAAAAAGGGTCTAACGCTTACTTTTCAGCCGCGACTTTTACATACCGCAGATCCCCTTACGTCAATTGCGTATCCTATCTTTTCAATGGGATCTTTCTAACTCCGGTATTTAGAGTCATGTCTGAAGTGAGCGTTAGAAATCTAACGACAAAACTCCAGCCGCAGAAAAAAGTCAGTAGTTAAGAGCTTTCTGGGCTAACGCCGGTTCATAAAGCTCTTAACTACTGTGCCCTAACGTACACTAACACCCATAAACTACCTATGTACCCCTAAACCGAGGCCCCCCCGCATCGCCGACACTCGATTAAATTTTTTTAACCCCTAATCTGCCGACCGCCACCTACGTTATACTTATGTACCCCTAATCTGCTGCCCCTAACACCGCCGACCCCTATATTATATTTATTAACCCCTAACCTGCCCCCCACAACGTCGCAGCCAGCTACCTACAATAATTAACCCCTAATCTGCTGACCGCAAAGAGCCGCCACCTACATTATAGCTATGTACCCCTAATCTGCTGTCCCTAACACCGTCGACCCCTATATTATATTTATTAACCCCTAATCTGCCCCCCTCAACGTCGCCTCCACCTGCCTACACTTATTAACCCCTAATCTGCTGAGCGGACCGCACCGCTACTATAATAAAGTTATTAACCCCTAATCCGCCTCACTAACCCTATAATAAATAGTATTAACCCCTAATCTGCCCTCCCTAACATCGCCGACACCTAACTTCAATTATTAACCCCTAATCTGCCGACTGGAGCTCACCGCTATTCTAATAAATGTATTAACCCCTAAAGCTAAGTCTAACCCTAACACTAACACCCCCCTAAGTTAAATATAATTTTTATCTAACGAAATTAATTAACTCTTCTTAAATAAATTATTCCTATTTAAAGCTAAATACTTACCTGTAAAATAAATCCTAATATAGCTACAATATAAATTATATTTATATTATAGCTATTTTAGGATTAATATTTATTTTACAGGTAACTTTGTATTTATTTTAACCAGGTACAATAGCTATTAAATAGTTAAGAACTATTTAATAGCTAAAATAGTTAAAATAATTACAAATTTACCTGTAAAATAAATCCTAACCTAAGTTACAATTAAACCTAACACTAAACTATCAATAAATTAATTAAATAAAATAGCTATAATTATCTACAATTAAACCTAACACTACACTATCAATAAATAAATTAAATACAATTCCTACAAATAAATACAATGAAATAAACTAACTAAAGTACAAAAAATAAAAAAGAACTAAGTTACAAAAAATAAAAAAATATTTACAAACATTAGAAATATATTACAACAATTTTAAACTAATTACACCTACTCTAAGCCCCCTAATAAAATAACAAAGACCCCCAAAATAAAAAAATGCCCTACCCTATTCTAAATTACTAAAGTTCAAAGCTCTTTTACCTTACCAGCCCTGAACAGGGCCCTTTGCGGGGCATGCCCCAAGAAGTTCAGCTCTTTTGCCTGTAAAAAAAAACATACAATACCCCCCCCAACATTACAACCCACCACCCACATACCCCTAATCTAACCCAAACCCCCCTTAAATAAACCTAACACTAAGCCCCTGAAGATCTCCCTACCTTGAGTCGTCTTCACCCAGCCGAGCCAAATTCTTCATCCAAGCGGAGCAAGAAGAGGTCCTCCATCCGGTAGAAGTCTTCATCCAAGCGGGGCAGAAGAGGTCTTCCATCCGATTGAAGTCTTCATCCAAGCGGGATCTTCTATCGTCATCCATCCGGAGCGGAGCGGCAGCATCCTGAAGACCTCCGACGCGGATTGAACTTGATTCTGATTGGCTGATTCCATCAGCCAATCAGAATATTCCTACCTTAATTCCGATTTGCTGATAGAATCCTATCAGCCAATCGGAATTCGAGGGACGCCATCTTGGATGACGTCATTTAAAGGAACCGTCATTCGTCGTTCAGTCGTCGGCCAGGATGGATGTTCCGCGTCGGAGGTCTTCAGGATGCTGCCGCTCCGCTCCGGATGGATGACGATAGAAGATCCCGCTTGGATGAAGACTTCAATCGGATGGAAGACCTCTTCTGCCCCGCTTGGATGAAGACTTCTACCGGATGGAGGACCTCTTCTTGCTCCGCTTGGATGAAGAATTTGGCTCGGCTGGGTGAAGACGACTCAAGGTAGGGAGATCTTCAGGGGCTTAGTGTTAGGTTTATTTAAGGGGGGTTTGGGTTAGATTACGGGTATGTGGGTGGTGGGTTGTAATGTTGGGGGGGGGTATTGTATGTTTTTTTTTACAGGCAAAAGAGCTGAACTTCTTGGGGAATGCCCCGCAAAGGGCCCTGTTCAGGGCTGGTAAGGTAAAAGAGCTTTGAACTTTAGTAATTTAGAATAGGGTAGGGCATTTTTTTATTTTGGGGGGCTTTGTTATTTTATTAGGGGGCTTAGAGTAGGTGTAATTAGTTTAAAATTGTTGTAATATATTTCTAATGTTTGTAAATATTTTTTTATTTTTTGTAACTTAGTTCTTTTTTATTTTTTGTACTTTAGTTAGTTTATTTCATTGTATTTATTTGTAGGAATTGTATTTAATTTATTTATTGATAGTGTAGTGTTAGGTTTAATTGTAGATAATTATAGGTATTTTATTTAATTAATTTATTGATAGTGTAGTGTTAGGTTTAATTGTAACTTAGGTTAGGATTTATTTTACAGGTAAATTTGTAATTATTTTAACTATTTTAGCTATTAAATAGTTCTTAACTATTTAATAGCTATTGTACCTGGTTAAAATAAATACAAAGTTACCTGTAAAATAAATATTAATCCTAAAATAGCTATAATATAATTATAATTTATATTGTAGCTATATTAGGATTTATTTTACAGGTAAGTATTTAGCTTTAAATAGGAATAATTTATTTAAGAAGAGTTAATTAATTTCGTTAGATTAAAATTATATTTAACTTAGGGGGGTGTTAGTGTTAGGGTTAGACTTAGCTTTAGGGGTTAATACATTTATTAGAATAGCGGTGAGCTCCAGTCGGCAGATTAGGGGTTAATAATTGAAGTTAGGTGTCGGCGATGTTAGGGAGGGCAGATTAGGGGTTAATACTATTTATTATAAGGTTAGTGAGGCGGATTAGGGGTTAATAACTTTATAATAATAGCGGTGCGGTCCGCTCGGCAGATTAGGGGTTAATAAGTGTAGGCAGGTGGAGGCGACGTTGTGGGGGCAGATTAGGGGTTAATAAATATAATATAGGGGTCGGCGGTGTTAGGGGCAGCAGATTAGGGGTACATAGGGATAATATAAGTAGCGGCGGTTTACAGAGCGGCAGATTAGGGGTTAAAAATAATATACAGGGGTCAGCGATAGCGGGGGCGGAAGAATAGGGGTTAATAAGTGTAAGGTTAGGGGTGTTTAGACTCGGGGTACATGTTAGAGTGTTAGGTGCAGACGTAGGAAGTGTTTCCCCATAGCAAACAATGGGGCTGCGTTAGGAGCTGAACGCGTCTTTTTTGCAGGTGTTAGGTTTTTTTTCAGCTCAAACAGCCCCATTGTTTTCTATGGGGGAATCGTGCACGAGCACGTTTTTGAGGCTGGCCGCGTCCGTAAGCAACTCTGGTATCGAGAGTTGAAGTTGCGTTAAATATGCTGTACGCTCCTTTTTTGGAGCCTAATGCAGCCATTCGGTGGACTCTCAATACCAGAGTTATTTTAAAGGTGCGGCCAGAAAAAAGCCAGCGTTAGCTACGCGGGTCGTTACCGACAAAACTCTAAATCTAGCCGTTAGTTACACAAAAAAATAAACACTAAGTTACATCTAAAAAAAACTAAGCTCCCCATTGCCCTGAAAAGGGCATTTGGATGGGCATTGCCCTTAAAAGGGCATTTAAATCTATTGCAGCCCAAACCCTAATCTAAAACTAAAACCCACCCAATAAACCCTTAAAAAAATCCTAACACTAACCCCAGAAGATTTACTTACAGTTTTGAAGATCCAACATCCATCCTCCAAGAAGCCCGGAGAAGTCCTCAACGAAGCAGCCAAAGTCTTCATCCAAGCCCGCAGAAGTCTTCACCCAGACGGCATCTTCTATCTTCATCCATCCGGCGCGGAGCGGCTCCATCTTCAAGACATCCGACGCGGAGCATCCTCTTCTGACGACGACTACCGACGAATGAAGGTTCCTTTAAATGACGTCATCCAAGATGGTATCCCTTAGATTCCGATTGGCTGATAGAATTCTATCAGCCAATCAGAATTAAGGTTGAAAAAATGTTGCAATCAGCCAATAGGATTGAGCTTTCATCCTATTGGATGCTCCGCGTCGGATGTCTTGAAGATGGAGCCGCTCCGCGCCGGATGGATGAAGATAGAAGATGCCGTCTGGGTGAAGACTTCTGCGGGCTTGGATGAAGACTTCAGCTGATTCGTTGAGGACTTCTCCCGGCTTCTTGGAGGATGGATGTCGGATCTTCAAAACTGTAAGTAAATCGTCTGGGGTTAGTGTTAGGATTTTTTTAAAGGGTTTATTGGATGGGTTTTAGTTTTAGATTAGGACTTGGGCCGCAATAGAGCTAATTGCCCTTTTAAGGGCAATGCCCATCCAAATGCCCTTTTCAGTGCAATTGGGAGCTTAGTTTTTTTTAGTTAGCTTTTTATTTGGGGAGTTGGTTGTGTGGGTGGTGGGTTTTACTGTTGGGGGGGTATTTGTTTTTTTTTTTACAGGTAAAAGAGCTGATTGCTTCAGGGGCAATGCCCCGCAAAATGCCCTTTTAAGGGCTATTTGTAGTTTATTGTAGGCTAGGGTTTTTTATCATGGGGGGGGGGCTTTTTTAATTTCATAGGGCCCTTAGATTAGGTGTAATTAGTTTAAAGCTTTGATAATTTCTTTTTTATTTTTTGTAACTTAGGCCTAGATTTGGAGTTTGGCGGTAGCCGTGAAAACCAGCGTTAGAGGCTCCTAACGCTGGTTTTAGGCTACCGCCGGTATTTGGACTCATTCAAAAAAGGGTCTAACGCTCACTTTTCAGCCGCGACTTTTACATACCGCAGATCCCCTTACGTCAATTGCGTATCCTATCTTTTCAATGGGATCTTTCTAACTCCGGTATTTAGAGTCGTGTCTGAAGTGAGCGTTAGAATTCTAACGACAAAACTCCAGCCGCAGAAAAAGTCAGTAGTTAAGAGCTTTCTGGGCTAACGCCGGTTCATAAAGCTCTTAACTACTGTGCTCTAAAGTACACTAACACCCATAAACTACCTATGCACCCCTAAACCGAGGCCCCCCCACATCGCCGACACTCGATTAAATTTTTTTAACCCCTAATCTGCCGACCGCCACCTACGTTATACTTATGTACCCCTAATCTGCTGCCCCTAACACCGCCGACCCCTATATTATATTTATTAACCCCTAACCTGCCCCCCACAACGTCGCAGCCAGCTACCTACAATAATTAACCCCTAATCTGCCGACCGCAAAGAGCCGCCACCTACATTATAGCTATGTACCCCTAATCTGCTGCCCCTAACACCGCCGACCCCTATATTATATTTATTAACCCCTAATCTGCCCCCCTCAACGTCGCCTCCACCTGCCTACACTTATTAACCCCTAATCTGCCGAGCGGACCGCACCGCTACTATAATAAAGTTATTAACCCCTAATCCGCCTCACTAACCCTATAATAAATAGTATTAACCCCTAATCTGCCCTCCCTAACATCGCCGACACCTAACTTAAATTATTAACCCCTAATCTGCCGACTGGAGCTCACCGCTATTCTAATAAATGTATTAACCCCTAAAGCTAAGTCTAACCCTAACACTAACACCCCCCTAAGTTAAATATAATTTTAATCTAACGAAATTAATTAACTCTTCTTAAATAAATTATTCCTATTTAAAGCTAAATACTTACCTGTAAAATAAATCCTAATATAGCTACAATATAAATTATATTTATATTATAGCTATTTTAGGATTAATATTTATTTTACAGGTAACTTTGTATTTATTTTAACCAGGTACAATAGCTATTAAATAGTTAAGAACTATTTAATAGCTAAAATAGTTAAAATAATTACAAATTTACCTGTAAAATAAATCCTAACCTAAGTTACAATTAAACCTAACACTACACTATCAATAAATAAATTAAATACAATTCCTACAAATAAATACAATGAAATAAACTAACTAAAGTACAAAAAATAAAAAAGAACTAAGTTACAAAAAATAAAAAAATATTTACAAACATTAGAAATATATTACAACAATTTTAAACTAATTACACCTACTCTAAGCTCCCTAATAAAATAACAAAGCCCCCCAAAATAAAAAAATGCCCTACCCTATTCTAAATTACTAAAGTTCAAAGCTCTTTTACCTTACCAGCCCTGAACAGGGCCCTTTGCGGGGCATGCCCCAAGAAGTTCAGCTCTTTTGCCTGTAAAAAAAAACATACAATACCCCCCCCAACATTACAACCCACCACCCACATACCCCTAATCTAACCCAAACCCCCCTTAAATAAACCTAACACTAAGCCCCTGAAGATCTCCCTACCTTGAGTCATCTTCACCCAGCCGAGCCAAATTCTTCATCCAAGCGGAGCAAGAAGAGGTCCTCCATCCGGTAGAAGTCTTCATCCAAGCGGGGCAGAAGAGGTCTTCCATCCGATTGAAGTCTTCATCCAAGCGGCATCTTCTATCGTCATCCATCCGGAGCGGAGCGGCAGCATCCTGAAGACCTCCGACACGGAACATCCATCCTGGCCGACGACTGAACGACGAATGACGGTTCCTTTAGATGACGTCATCCAAGATGGCGTCCCTCGAATTCCGATTGGCTGATAGGATTCTATCAGCCAATCGGAATTAAGGTAGGAAAATTCTGATTGGCTGATGGAGTCAGCCAATCAGAATCAAGTTCAATCCGATTGGCTGATCCAATCAGCCAATCAGATTGAGCTCGCATTCTATTGGCTTTTCCGATCAGCCAATAGAATGCGAGCTCAATCTGATTGGCTGATTGGATCAGCCAATCGGATTGAACTTGATTCTGATTGGCTGACTCCATCAGCCATATTTGATATCCTCCTGGCTTCCAAAAAATATTTCTTGGTTAGGAAGAATAGCAGCTGCAAAGATGACCCTTTTGCCAAAGGCTCTTTATGTCTTACAAGCTCTCCCAATTCCTGGCACCACTGGGTACATAAAGAAACTACAATCTATTATTGACACATACATCTGGCACCGGAGACCCCCTAGAATAGCGAAAGCTACCATGTATACCCATAGAGAGGAGGGAGGCTTGGGAGTCCCCAATATTCTCCTATATAAACATCTCACCGAATCGCGTAATTGACTGGTGCAGACAAGGGAATAATTCATATAAGAGATGCGTTCATTTAGAGACACAATTATTAGATACCCCCCATCTGGGTGGCATGTGTTGGGTCCCACAAAAAGCCTCCTTGGGGACTCTAGCTACATACCCGATCTTAAAAGAAATATGGTCAGACTGGACATTAATTCGGAGTAAATTCCACTTAATTACCTCAAACTACTCACCATTAACGGTCTTACACCCCAATAGGGAGTTCCCAGCAACTTTGCAGAAGACGTTTACCAATAGTGCCACTCCAGCCTCTTTAACAAAATTTTTACCCATATACTTACTAATGGCACAAGGCCAATTGGCTTCAAGAGATATACTGTTAGAAAGGGAGTTGACTCCATTTGGTTCCTGGTTATACTACCACCAGGTAAGACACTTCCTGACTCATAAGTCAAATAAAGATATGTTAAGACAACGCACAGTATTCAAAAAATTTTGTACTTCACTACTGCATCCAAAAAAGATAATCTCACTGATGTACCAGAGCCTTCTTAAATCACACTATCCCACAAAGCCGAATTATACTCTTAAATGGGAAAAGGAAATGGATTTGCCCATCTCCGCTAAACAATGGTCCTCATGGTTCAAAGCCACACTCTGCAGTGGGTTTAGAAACCAATTTAAAGATTATTACTAGATGGTATTTAACCCCTAGCAAGTTAAAACATATGTTCAAAAATGCAAATGATAGATGCTGGAGAGGCTGTGGACGAGTAGGTACTATGTATCATATCTGGTGGGACTGTGATGTGATAAATCTTTTCTGGACACAAATCCACTCACTAGCTTGTCACATTATAGGTGTCCAATTCGACCTATTCCCAGAAACAATTTTATTCAATGCTTTATTTGATATCCCATGTAAAATTAGGAGACACCTATACCAAATCTTGATAAATGTTGCTAAGAGGCTCATTCCCACATTTTGGAAAAGTCCCCAGATGCCTACTATCCCTCAATGGATCGACCTATTAAAAAATACCTTGACTCTAGAAAGATATTATTATTTTAAGATAGGCCAAATGGATTTCTTTCAGGATATGATGCCCTTATGGGAACAATACATTTATAATAAATGAAGAACTCTGTGACCAATATATGCAAATCCATTGCGATGAGAGCCTTAGAGCTTTTCTCTATTTAACAGAATTTTATAGATTGTCAATTTCCAAGATTGAACTGTTTCAAAAATGATCATTGCGAGATATCTGTATTGTAAATCCCTGACTGTTTTGTTTTGTTGTTATTTGTTTCTACTGAATAACCCTACAGCCATTGCTTGGATTATAGAGACTTTGTTTCTTGTTCACTCCCGAAACAACTCGATTCATCATGCTTGGACTGTTCCCTCATGGACGGGTGATGTTTTTTGTATACGATGTTTAGACATTGGCTGTGTTTTTACCTTTTACTCTAATGCATAAGATGTATTGTGTTTTTTGAAAAATAAAGAAACAAGATATATATAAAAAAAAGTTTACTTTGACATATTTTATAACAGGTCCTCAGGTCCTCAATAGCTTCATAACAGGGGATAACAGCATATCGTTCCATGCTTGTATGGCACAAATGTTTATCTATTCTTCAATGACTGCTGCTGATATGCTTATACTAACAGCTATGAGCTATGATTAATATGTAGCCATCTGTAACCCCTTGCATTATCCAATGATCATGATATATACAGTCTGTATTATTTTGGCTTTCTTCTCTTGGTTGTTAAGTTCTTTAGAAGGTGCAATCACTCTATTGTTTTGGTCACATATTCCATGTTATGGATCCTATAATAATCAATCACTATTTTTGTGATAGTGTGCCTCTTATGGAACCTACTTGTGAGGACAAGTCTGCATTGGAGAGTTTGATTCTCATAGAAGGAACACCTGGAAGCCTTATTCCATTATGTTTAACTTTTATCTCATACATGTTTATCATTAATACTATCCTGAAGATCCGCTCCAGCACTGGAAGACGTAAAGCTTTCTACACATGCTCCTCACACCTCACAGCCTTCTCTCTTTTCTATCAATTGTCTTTGTATACTTGAGTCCAACTACTATGGACAGTTTGTCATTTAAAAAAATGGGCTCTCTTTTCAATACAGCAGTTGTCCCTTTGCTAAATCCACTTATTTATAGCATGAAAAATAAAGATATAAAATCAGCCCTTAAAGGACAGCTTCACTTTTTATGGTAATGGTTAATTTGATGAATTTCTTAGATGATAAACATTTTGAAATCACCTTCTTGTAAATAAAAGTTTACTTTGACATATTTTATAACATATGTGATGATGTTTTTTTAAATCTCTTTCCCAGATTTAGTATTGTAGGAACATATACAATTTTTAATGTAAACATTCAACACTGTGAAAGAAGTAAATGAATGTGTTTGTCACACAAAATTTGAATACATCCTATATTTTTATTTCTGAGGATATGCTCAAGTAATTTATTACATCCTAATTGATATAGTTTATTAGCACTTACCAAACAATTACATCATGTTGTAATGCCTTGCAGTCTGATAAAGCATTATAGGAAACGTAAGAGTTAAAGTAATTTTGCTGTTGATATATGATCCAGCTGTCACTAGTATAAGGGGTGAAGTTACTAGTCATGTATTATACTGTTAAAGTGTAAATTTGTTTTACAATATGTTAATCTATAATCCATTGCAATGCAGATTGTTGTAGGTATATTGTGTCTTCAGGGCTACATTCCACCACATCTCAAGGTCGAGGCTTCAATGGTATTTAATAGCTAGTGATCTTTTGTTAGTTTGGAATGCAAAAACAAATAAACAACTAACCATGTCAACTGCTTCTGTAACCTGCTTGCTTCCTCATGTGCTGACTGCTGTGGTAATGAGAATTTAGGCTGAATATTCCGTAACACAGCCTACTGACCCCTGAATGTGCAGCCCACATACAAACTTTAATCCTGTAATTATCAATGGAGCATAAATATACAAAGCTAAAGAGATTTTTGACTCTGGAAAGAGAAAAGGTCATCTTGTGTGTTTTGGATCTGAAGAAAGGTCAAACCTTTCTTCTGAAGATGTGCTCCTCTTCGTGAACAATCCTTCTCACAGAGCCCATCCTGAGAAGCCTGGTCCAGATGGCTCCCAGACAACACACCTAATGTGGGCACTATAATGTCCTGTAACCTACCTGCCTTCTGGATGCTGGCGGTGTACATTCTGCTTGTTATTGATCAGGGTCTGGATTCTGTGATGAGAAGCCTGCTTCATATGCAGACTGTTGATATTTCTCTCACCAGTTCTAAAGGCTTAAAGGGACACTGAACCCAAATGTTTTCTTTTGTGATTCAGAGCATGCAATTTTAAGCAACTTTCTAATTGGCTCCTATTATCAAATTGTCTTCATTCTCTTGGTATCTTTATTTGAAATGCAAGAATGTAAGTTTAGATGTTAGCCCATTTTTGGTGAACAAACAGGGTTGTTCTTGCTGATTGGTGGATAAATTCACCCACCAATAAACAAGTGCTTTCCATGGTCTGAACCAAAAAAAATAGCTTAAATGCCTTCTTTTTCAAATAAAGAAAGCAAGAGAACAAAGAAAAATTGATAATAGGTATAAATTAGAAAGTTGCTTAAAATTGCATGCTCTGGGGCCTATCTATCAAGCTCCGAATGCAGCTTGATGCCCTGTGTTTCTGGCGAGCCTACAGGCTCACCAGAAACAGCAGTTATGAAGCAGCGGTCACAAAGACCGCTGCTCCATAACCTGTCCACCTGCTCTGAGCAGGCGGACAGTCATCGCCGGAAATCAACCCGATTGAGTACGATCAGGTTGATTGACACCCCCCTGCTGGCGGCCCATTGGCCGCGAGTCTGCAGGGGGCGGCGTAGCACCAGCTTGTGAGCTGCTGGTGCAATGCTGAATACGGCGAGCGTATTGCTCTCCGTATTCAGCGAGGTCTTGTGGACCTGATCCGCACTGTCGGATCAGGTCCGCCAGACCTTGATAAATAGAGGCCATTATCTGAATCACGAAAGAAGCAATTTGGGTTCAGTGTCCCTTTAAGCCTGCTCATGGTTCCACCTAATCACACTCGATAGTGGCCAAGATTATGAGTGGCGCACTAACTGTTGCGCATGAGAGAAAATGGGTTTATCGTGTCTGTTTGTGTGTGTCAGAAGTTGCATGCATATTACAGGTTGAAAGTAAATGAGACCGCTTGAGCACAATTGATTTTAATGCTTGCCAGAACAGCACAACTTCAGAGCTCTGGTTGACTGTTACCCAAGTTAAAAAAGTTACAATCACAATAACACTGTCTAATAAAAATATATTTTTGAAAGGCTGCACACAAGTTATGGGTTCATAGATATGAGGTTTCAGGTGTTTGAAAAAAAAATGTACTGCAAGGGGCTTTAACTTAGAGTTACATACATATACATATCATAAGTGCATTTGAGCCCTCTGCAGTCAAGTAGCTGAAAAGATGAAAAATCATATTTATTTAAATATTTAACTATTTATTTATTGTAAATATTTCACATTCCACCATTCTTAACTTAGAAAAATATGTTCTAACTATATATAAATACATATTCCAATAAATATCTGTATATATTTATACCTATATATAATCATATATATTTCTAATTATAGATATACTAGTCCTAAAGCCCGTGTATATGGGCCATTTTTTGCAGTACAGCGGTTCCACCCCTTGCTCTCTCTCTAACCCCCTCTCTTTTGATCACTCTGCCCCCTCTCTTTTGCTCTCGCTCTCCCCCTCTCTTCTGCTCTCTCTCTCCCTCCTCTCTTCTGCTTTCTCTCTCCCTCTCTCTCTATTTTGCTCTCTCTCTCCCCCTCTCTTTTGCTCTTTCTCCCCTCTCTTTTGCTCTCTCTCTCCCCCTCTATTTTGCTCTCTCTCTCCCCCTCTCTTTTCCTCCCTCTCTTTTGCGCTGTCTGTCCCCCTCTCTTTTGCGCTCTCTCTCCCCCTCTTTTGCTCTCTCTCTCTATTCCTCTCTTTTGCTCTCTGTCCCCCTCTCTTTTGCTCTCTCTCTCCCCCACTCTTTTGCTCTCTCTCCCCCTCTCTTTTGCTCTCTTTATCCCCCCTCTTTTGCTCTCTTTCCCCCTCTCTTTTGCTGTCTCTCGTCCTCTCCTTTACTTTCTTTATCATCCCTCTTTTGCTCTCTCTCTCCCCCTTTCTTTTGGTCTCCCCCCTTTCTTTTGCTCTCTCCCCCCCTTTATTTTGCCCCCCCCCTTTCTTTTGCTGTCTCTCTCCCCCTCTCTCTTCCACTCTCTTTTGCTCTCTCTCCCCTTTCTTTTGCTCTCCCCCTTCTCTTTTGCTCTCTCTATCCCCCCTCTCTTTCGCTCTCTCTATCCCCCCTCTCTTTCGCTCTCTTTCCCCCTCTCTTTTGCTGTCTCTCGCCCTCTCCTTTGCTCTCTTTATCCCCCTTCTTTTGCTCTCTCTCCCCTCTTTCTTTTGGTCTCCCCCCCTTTCTTTTGCTCTCTCCCCCCCTTTCTTTTGCTCCCCCCTTTCTTTTGCTGTCTCTCTCCCCTCTCTTTCTCTTCCACTCTCTTTTGCTCTCTCTTCCCCTCTCTTTTGCTCTTTCTCTCTCCTTTCTTTTGCTCTCCCCCTTCTCTTTTGCTGTCTCTCTCTCCCTCTCTTTTGCTCTCTCTATCCCCCCTCTCTTTTGCTCTCTCTATCCCCCTCTCTTTTGCTCTCTCTATCCCCCTCTCTTTTGCTCTCTCTCCCCCCCTCTCTTTTGCTCTCACTCTCCCCCCTCTCTTTTGCTCTCTCTTTCCCCCCTCTTTTGCTCTCTCTATCTCCTCTCTTTTGCTCTCTCTATTCCACCTCTTTTGCTCTCTCTCCCCTTTCTTTTGCCCTCTTTCCATCCTCTCTCGCTATCTCTCTCCCCCTCTCTATTGTTCTTTCTCTCCCCCCTCTCTTTTGCTCTCTCTCCCCCCTCTCTCTTGCTCTCTCTCTTCCCCTCTCTTTTGCTCTCTCTCCCCTTCTCTTTTCCCCCTCTCTCTTCCCCCCCTCTTTCCCCCCCTCTCTTTCCCCCCTCTCTTTTGTGCTCTCTCTCTCCACTCTCCCCCCTCTTTTTTGCTCTCTCTCTCCCCTCTCTTTTGCTCTCTCTCTCTCCCCTCTCTTTTGCCCTCTCTCTCCCCCCTCTCTTTTCCCCTCCTCTCTTTTCCCCCTCACTTTTGCACTCTCTCACTCTCCCCTCTTATGCGCTCTCCCCCCTCTCTTTTGCTCTCTCTCCCCTCTCTTTTGCTCTCCCCTTTCTCCCCCCTCTCTTTTGCTCTCTCTCTCTCTCCCCTTTCTTTTGCTCTCCCTCTCTTTTGCTGTCTCTTTCTCTCTTTTGCTCTCTCTACCCCCCCTCTTTTGCTCTATCTATACCCCCCTCTTTTGAGCACTCTCTCTCACATCCGCACGGCCCCGCCCGCATCACGCCTGTCCCCACCCCGTGTCACGTCCGGCCCCCCCGTGTCACGCTCAGCTCCGCCCCCATCACCCCCAGATGCCAGGTCAGTCTGGTGAAGGCCAGGTGTGTTTGTCCTCACGCAGTCTCTACTGCGCATGACAACTTCGGACAAACACACTTGGCCTTTTATATTATAGGATATCGAACTAAAAAACCATCACATATATATATATATATATATATATATATAATATGTATTTATGATTAAATGGAACATATTCTGCTATGTGAAGAACATTGTAATGTGACATATTCCAGGTCGTTAGCGCAATTGAGAAAATCTGATCGGGTTTCCGTGAAAGTAGTGTGTCAGTTTTTTCAATTTTCATTCTCCTTTGACTTCCATGAGGAAGTCTTGATATTCTGACTTCGGCTTTGAGCGTGCGTCAGTTTAGCACGAGCACAAAAAGTTTTTACTTTCAACTTATAATGCGCACAAAAAGCATACTTCTAGCTGAGTTATTGTGCAAACGGAGCGATTAATAGTGCATAAACTAGCCTAATATTAGGTTCTCAGTATGTAGCATTTTCCTGTTAAACGTTTGCACCTGAATACAGTTAATGCAGGAGAAGTTGCCTAGATAACTATCAGAGTGGTTGGTCATGTGATCGTTTAGCCTATAGGGAAGATCCTGTTGTTGAAACTAGGAGAAGAGTGTAAGACAGAGAGGGAAGCAGACAAGCCAGGCCTGGTTGTGAGAGGAGCAGCATAGAGACTCCATCCTGTGTAAAGTAACAGCATCCCTGTGATCTGCTGATTTAGTGTATGCTGCCAGCTGCAGTCTGACCAGTTAAAGAGCTGTGGAGCAGGATCCAGAAAAAATAAATGACTGGCAGACCCTGGAGCCTGTGCAGCTGAATCCTGTTTAGTGGTAAGGAGTATCCTCTCCCCCTGTCACACTAACAGGGCATTCTCTCCATCACAGGCACTTATACCCAGCTCTTCCTGTGGATTGCAGCTTCCTATGAGTTGTAGCTCTTTAAATGTATCTGGATTACCTTAAAGGACCAGTAAACACAGCAGATTTGCATAATCAACAAATGCAAGATAACAAGACAATACAAAAGCATTTACTCTGAATTTCAAATGAGTAGTAGATTCTTTTCTAACACATTTTAAAGTTATGTATATTTCCACTCCCCCTGTACCATGTGATAGCAATCAGCCAATCACAAATGCATATACGTATAGTCTGAGTTCTTGCACATGCTCAGTAGGAGCTGGTGACTCAAAAAAGTGTAAATATAAAAGAATGTGCACATTTTTTTTAATGGAAGTAAATTGGAAAGTTGTTTAAAATTACATGCTGTATCTGAATCATGAGAATTTAATAACACCTGAGTGTCCCTTTAAAGGGCCCTAACATTTCAGTGCACCAACTGGTACCCATCAGCCATTTGGGTGAAGCCTGAGGGTGGGTTTGCAGGTGGTTTGGGAGGGTGCTGGGCCTGGTTAGAGGGAGTTGGTGTGTTAGTTACCACTGTATTACTTGCCTTACTTTTATTTGCTACAATCCTTTAATAAATGTTCATACTGTTTTACTGTTATCACTGTGTGTGTTGTAATTATTTATTATGTTCCTGTCTGTGAAACCCATTCTTGCCCTGGATGCCCAGTCAGGTGGAGACACTGCCACAGTCATGTACCCCAACTCCTAAGTAGCGGAGGCTCAGGATTAGCCTGCAGAGCACATGGAGGTAGCTGGGGTAAAGACCCACAGGGGTATTTGTAGGCCTAGGCCAAACCCTGTTACAAGTATAAATGCCTAATTTAAAAATGGAGCAAGCTGTCATAGAGGAGATGTGTGAATCTATGTCAAGTGCCACACCTCTTCTGATAGCTGTCAATCACCTCAGACAATGGGGCCTATCTATTAAGCTCTGAATGGAGCTTGATGCCCCGTGTTTCTGGCGAGCCTGCAGACTCGCCAGAAACAGCAGTTATGAAGCAGCGGTCACAAAGACCGCTGCTCCATAACCTGTCCGCCTGCTCGGTAAATTATAATCTTTGCAATTTGTTCCATCCACTAAACTCCTCTTTTTATATATATATATTAGTGAAAAGGGGAAAAAGAAAGCCAATGGCACTACACAATGAGTTGTAACCCTTGTTATCCTTATTTAATCCACTAACTATCAGTTAGTGCACTTGATGTAGGTGCTATGTAGTATAGTACAAATTGCAAAAGGGATTAAAGATAGGTCAAGTAACCTATTCTTTAATAAAGACTACATATGCAGCACTCAATGGGTTAATTTTTCTTATTTATTACTATTTCACCACACGCTTTCTGGTAAATTAATTGATATCAGACAGGAATTGACAGCGAGGTGTATCATTGAGGGATTGTGTTAATTAAAACATAACTTTTATTACACAAAATATACACAATTTAAAATAGTAAAGGTTAAATAAAAACACACTTAGGTTTGTTTCGTTGATGCATGTAATATAATAAACATGGAGAGTATTATTAATACTTGTAGTGTGCTCTTGTGATATAGCAATTATATATAATAGTTATTTAGTAACAATATTATGTTGTGTAGTCACCTAAGAATTACCAACTATATATTAATCCTGGTATTACTTATAATATGCTCTTAGAGCGCAAATTGTGTGTTACATCTGCTTCGTGAAGAGCTGGAATCTTGTAGCTATAAAGCTGTAAGTACCTAGTAACGATACCTCTTTGATAGATTGATACAAATGTTACAGAGTGTAATGAACGTAGAGGTTGGTTCTATATAGAGGCTGCTCAATAAATGAGCTGACGCCCTAATGGTGCCTTTCTAAATCTGTTAATACACCAAAGAGTATTTGATTGTCAAGTTGCTCTGAGCAAGCCGCTATATTTGAAAGATCATTAGCTCTTGTATGATAATTGAGTATATGCGATCGTATAGGTTAAAGTAAATAAAGCAACTCAGATTAGTTAACGAGTTGAATTATCACTAGTAACTAGAACAAAATGTTGCCCTCTGATTTGTATAGGTATATATTAAGTGGTAAGTACCGCCGCTATGGATGCAGATAAAGTTAGCGTGTATGTAATAGTATACTTATACTGATATTGCAAAAGTTAATAAACACTGAGGTTACTTAAAGGGCCATGATACCCACATTTTTTCTTTCATGATTTAGAAAGAGAATGCATTTTTAAACATCTTTCTAATTTACTTCTATTATCTAATTTGTTTTATTCTTTTGATATTCTTTGCTGGAAAGCATATCTAGATATGCTTAGTAGCTGCTGATTGGTTGCTGCACATAGAAGCCTCATGTGATTGGCTCACCCATGTGCATTGCTTTTTCTTCAAATAAGGATATCTAAAAAATTAAGCAAAATAAATAATAGAAGTAAATTGTAATGTTGTTTAAATTTGTATGTTCTATCTGAATCATGAAAGAAAGATTTTGGGTTTAGTGGCCCTTTAAGTATAGTGACTGCTCAACAAGTCGCTTTGCTTTAATACGTTTTAGCCCTTATGTGTTAACTTGATATCTGTAATTATATAGGTTTAAATACCAAAAGGGACACTAATAAACTGTCGGGTTTAAATACCACCAGTGGCTTGATCAAAGTGTTATCCTCTGCTTGTACAGATAAAGTCAGCGTATATCTAGTGGTTACTACCACCTCTATGTATGCGGGTACAGTTGGTATATATCGAGTGATGACTACCGTTAAGAAATTAATTATATGAAAGGTCCGCAATTAATGCGCATCAATAAGCACACTACAAGTTAAACAGTTGAATAGCGTATCAGTTACTGAATCAACCCTCTACCAATATAGCAAAAATATAGACTGCCTCGGCAAAATTAGCCTAAGGCAAACTAAAACACAGGAGCTCCAGGACTCCTCACCAGTACCCTAACGTCCCTGACATGTTTCGCCTGAACGGCTTTCTCAAAGGGGATTCAGCAAAGCGACTTGTTGAGCAGTCACTATACTTAAGTAACCTCAGTGTTTATTAACTTCTGCAATATCAGTATAAGTATACTATTACATACACGCTAACTTTATCTGCATCCATAGCGGCGGTACTTACCACTTAATATATACCTATACAAATCAGAGGGCAACATTTTGTTCTAGTTACTAGTGATAATTCAACTCGTTAACTAATCTGAGTTGCTTTATTTACTTTAATCTATACGATTGCATATACTCAATTATCATACAAGAGCTAATGATCTTTCAAATATAGCGGCTTGCTCAGAGCTTTTGTAACCTCCCCTATGTAAATACAAAACTCAGGAATGGACCGCACTCACAGACTGAACTGGGTACACATCCTAAGCCACAGCAAACTCCACCGCCCTGAACAATGACAGACAACTGCAGAGTTCCCAGCAACCCAGGCAGTTAACCCCAGAGCAGCCTGGGTGAAAGGTCCACAGGGAAGCATTACAAACATTATCAACACAACACACAGAAAACCCGGCACTCGCCAGCAGATTCACAGCAATGTTTAAAAGCAAAACTGGGGGAAGTCCGTTACATTTGGCGCCAAAGGATCAAGCCCAGGACCACAACAAGGTCTCCCCCTTCCTGGGACCCTAAACCAGCACCCACACAATGCATACTTCCAAACAAACCAACTGGGAACCTCCCAGGGTGACACAGTCTTTTGTAACCTCCCCTACGTAAATACAAAACACAGGAATGGACTACACTCACAGACTGGACTGGGTACACATCCTAAGCCACAGCAAACTCCACAGCCCTGAACAATGACAGACAGCTGCAAATTTCCCAGCAACCCAGGCAGTTAACCCCAGAGCAGCCCGGGTGACAGGCCCGCAGGGAAGCATTACAAACATTATCAACACAACACATAGAAAACCCGACACTCGCCAGCAGATTCACAGCAATGTTTAAAAGCAAAACTGGGGGAAGTCAGCTACATTTAGTGCCAAAGGATCAAGCCTAGGACCACAACAAGGTCTCCCCCTTCCTGGGACCCTAAACCAGCACCTACACAATGCATACTTCCAAACAAACCAACTGGGAACCTCCCACGGTGACACAGGCTTTTGTAACCTCCCCTATGTAAATACAAAACACAGGAATGGACCGCACTCACAGACTGAACTGGGTACACATCCTAAGCCACAGCAAACTCCACAGTCCTGAACAATGACAGACAGCTGCAAAGTTCCCAGCAACCCAAGCATTTATCCCCAGAGCAGCCTGGGTGACAAGTCCGCAGGGAAGCATTACAAACATTATCAACACAACACACAGAAAACCCGGCACTGATTCACAGCAAAGTTTAAAAGCATAACTGGGGGATGTCAGTTACATTTGGCACCAAAGGATCAAGCTCGGGACCACGACAAGGTCTCCCCCTTCCTGGTACCCTAAACCAGCACCCACACAATGCATACTTCCAAACAAACCAACTGGGAACCTCCCAGGGTGACACAGGTTTTTGTAACCTCCCCTATGTAAGTACAAAACACAGGAATGGACCGCACTCACAGACTGGACTGGGTACACATCCTAAGCCACAGCAAACTCCACAGCCCTGAACACTGACAGACAGCTGCAACGTTCCCAGAAACTCAGGCAGTTAACCCCAGAGCAGCCTGGGTGACAGGTCCGCAGGGAAGCATTATAAACATTATCAACACAACACACAGAAAACACTGCACTCGCCAGCAGATTCACAGCAATATTTAAAAGCAAAACTGGGGGAAGTCAATTATATTTGGTGCCAAAGTATCAAGCCCAGGACCACGACAAGGTCTCCCCCTTCCTGGGACCCTAAACCAGCACACACACAATGCATACTTCCAAACAAACCAACTGGGAACCTCCCAGGGTGACACAGTATTTTGTAACCTCCCCTATGTAAATACGAAACACAGGAATGGACCGCACTCACAGACTGGACTGGGTACACATCCTAAGCCACAGCAAACTCCACAGTCCTGAACAATGACAGACAGCTGCAAAGTTCCCACCAACCCAGGCAGTTAACCCCAGAGCAGCCCGGGTGACAGGCCCGCAGGGAAGCATTACAAACATTATCAACACAACACACAGAAAACCCGGCACTCACCAGCAGATTCACAGCAATGTTTAAAAGCAAAACTGGGGGAAGTCAGTTACATTTGGCGCCAAAGGATCAAGCCCAGGACCACAACAAGGTCTCCCCCTTCCTGGGACCCTAAACCAGCACCCACACAATGCATACTTCCAAACAAACCAACTGGGAACCTCCCAGGGTGACACAGGCTTTTTTAACCTCCCCTATGTAAATACAAAACACAGGAATGGACCGCACTTACAGACTGGACTGGGTACACATCCTAAGCCACAGCAAACTCCACAGCCCTGAACAATGACAGACAGCTGCAAAGTTCCCAGCAACCCAGGCAGTTAACCCCAGAGCAGCCTGGGTGACAGGTCCGCAGGGAAGCATTACAAACATTATCAACACAACACGCAGAAAACCTGGAACTTGCCAGCAGAGTCACAGCAATGTTTAAAATTACATTTGGCACCAAAGGATCAAGCCCGGGACCATGACAAGGTCTCCCCCTTCCTGGAACCCTAAACCAGCACCCACACAATGCATACTTCCAAACAAACCAACTGGGAACCTCCCAGGGTGACACAGGCTAAGCAATCAGTGAAGCTAAGCACTGTGAGTAACGACTGGACCCAGGAATGTTTGTGAGCTGGGTTAACCTCTTAACTGCTGACATAGCAGCCAGGCTTCAGACTCACCCTGTTTAATTCATACAGCCTGCTATAAAAAAAAAAAAAAATATATATATATATATATATATATATATATATATATATGTGCCTCTATTATATCCTTACTTGCAACATATCATCCCTTCCTATAACTCTCCCTCCTTCTACTCCTCACACCAAACTTCACAGAAGCATTATGTCTTTAGATCAGCAACAACTTGCTAATTCCCTTAAACCGCTCCTCTCATCCTTCTCCTCCTTTTCCTGCCCTGAACAATCTATCTGCCACTATAATTCCACCCTTATATCCATCCTTGACAATCTCGCCCCTCTTACCATTGCTCGGAAATCACACGCTCATCCCCAGCCCTGGCATACTCCTCTGACACGGTACCTACGCAGATGTTCCCGTACTGCTGAACGGCATTGGAGAAAATCACGGAGTTCAGCTGATTTTCTTCATTACAAATTCATCTTGAACTCCTACTATTCTGCCCTTAATCTCCACAAGCAACACTACTTCTCTACTCTTATCTCTAATCTTTCTTCAAACCCAAAACATCTGTTCTCCACTTTCAATACTCTCCTCCGCCCTCCCCCACTTCCTAATACAACTTCTCTGTCAGCTCAAGACTTTGCCAGTCACTTCATTAACAAAATTGACTCCATCAGACATGAAATCAGCTCTCAACATAATTCCATTCTCTCCCCGCCTCAAATGCTCTCACTCAACCACAACCCTCATAACCTGAAACTTAGTTCATTCTCCCCTGTTACTGAGGAAGAAGTTTTGGCACTTATACTGCGCTCTCACCTCACTACCTGTCCCCTTTGACCCTATCCCCTCGCATCTACTCCCCTCCCTTTCTGCTACCCTCACCCCTATACTAACACATATTTTCAACCTCTCCCTCAGCACTGGTACATTTCCCTCATCGATGAAACATGCACTGGTCACACCTATCCTCAAAAAACCTTCCCTTGATCCTACCTCCCCATCCAACTACCGCCCTATTTCCCTCCTCCCTCTTGCTTCAAAGCTTCTCGAAAAACTAGTATATGCACGCCTATCCCATTTCCTTAAGTTAAACTCCCTTCTTGACCCGCTGCAATCTGGATTTCGTCCCTATCACTCCACAGAGACAGCTATTGTTAAGGTCACCAACGACCTACTTACAGCAAAATCAAAAGGTCACTTCTCTCTGCTTATCCTCCTTGATCTGTCCGCAGCCTTTGACACTGTCGACCACCCTCTTTTGCTCCAAACCCTGCAATTCTTCGGCATCTGTGACACAGCCCTTTCGTGGCTCTCTTCCTACCTATCAAACCGTACCTTCAGTGTAGCCGTCTCTGGGGCCTCCTCTGCCCCATCACCACTTTCTGTCGGAGTACTGCAAGGCTCTGTCCTTGGTCCCCTTCTCTTCTCAATCTATACATCATCACTAGGCTCCCTAATTAAGTCTCACGGTTTTCAATATCATTTGTATGCCGATGACACCCAAATCTACTTCTCTGCACCAGACCTATCTTCTTCCTTGCTAACCCGTGTCACTAACTGTCTTTCTCACATCTCTTCCTGGATGTCCTCCCACTACCTCAAGCTAAATCTCTCCAAAACTGAGCTCCTCATTTTCCCCCCTTCTTCCAAAATCTCCACCCCCAATATCTCTATAACTGTTGACAATTCCATCATTACCCCTACCCCGCATGCCCAATGTCTCGGGGTCACATTTGACTCCGATCTTTCCTTCACTCCTCACATTCAGTCCTTGGCTAAAGCCTGCCGCTTCCACCTTAAAAACATCTCCAAAATTAGACACTTCCTTACACAAGACACAACTAAGATTTTAATCCACTCTCTCATTCTTTCCCGCCTTGATTACTGCAACTTTGTCCTCTCTGGTCTCCCCACCTGCCGCCTAGCTCCCTTACAGTCCATACTGAATGCCTCTGCCAGACTCATCTTCCTTACACGTCGCTCTTCATCTGCTGCTCCTCTCTGCCAATCCCTTCACTGGCTTCCTCTTGCCTCTAGGATCAAACACAAAATTCTCACTCTGACATACAAAGCCCTCAACTGCACTGCTCCTCCCTATATCTCAGACCTTGTCTCCAGATACTCTCCCTCCCGTCCCCTTCGCTCTGCTCATGACCTCCTACTCTCCTCCTCTCTGGTTACCTCATCGCACTCCCGTTTACAGGACTTCTCCAGACTGGCTCCCATCTTGTGAAACTCTCTGCCTCGCCCCACAAGACTCTCCCCTAGTTTTGAAAGCTTCAAGCGCTCCCTAAAGACTCTGCTGTTCAAGGATGCATGCAACCTATGCTAACCTTACTTTATACCAGTTCCACTCCTCCATTGCTATCCCCTGAACCCCCTTAGCATGTAAGCCTAAGAGCCCAGCTGTTTTTAGATCACCTTCTTAAGAGTGGATTACAACAGTGCAACTCTTGGCAGGGCCCTCTACCCACTTTATTCCTTAATTGTTTTATACTCCCCTTTGTTTATAGCGCTGCGGAATCTGTTGGCGCTCTACAAATAACCGATAATAATAATAATAATAATTATATATATATATATATATATATATATTTGCATGTCTCATATATATATATATATATATATATATATATATCCATATCTCAGTGGTTTGGCAAGAATATAATTGTCCATCCAAAGGCCCCTGAGAGCGGCGGTATATATATATTGGGAAGAATTGCCTGGTATGTCGGCGCTGGACTGTCATTGGGCAGGATCAGACTGATATGCTACAGGATATTTTTTCTCTGTGAAGGGGCATAGTGTGCTAAAAGAACGAGCACCCTGAGTTGCAATATAAATGAACAGGCATCCCAACGCTGCTTTTTAACGCCCGCTGGTATTACGAGTCTTGTAGGTACAGGTGTACCGCTCACTTTTTTGGCCAGACTTGGAAATACCGCAAATCCACTTACGTAAATTGCGTATCCTATTTTTTCCATTTATTTTTTTTTTTCAATCAGAGGAACTATTCTTGAGTGTGTACAAAACAACAAAAGAGGAGGCAATAGAGAGCTAAGTCTCTGCAAAAGGGAAACTTATTGGATTTATAGTCTGGGAACGTTGGTACCGAATGGTCTAAATAAAGAATTGATTTGGCGGCATTTTTTATCTAACTTTGGCCAATCTGCAGATTGATATTTCCAAATTCTATTCTTGGTATCTTGCTATTTACTACTAGCTATAATCTTATAATATTTTTAATAAATTTTACTAAATTTCAACTAATGAATTTTAACTATTTAATTTTTACTATTTATGGAATGCGATATATTTATAGGTTTTAATATTATTCTTTAATCAATATTGAGGGAATTTATTCCTCTTACCCCACTGCCCCCCCGCCCCGTTCTTAAACCCCCCTCCCCTTAACAAACCTTCCCCCTTCTTTTCTTTTTATGCACATTAAGTTTCTAAACTAAATTTTAGATTTAATTAATCAATTTACTATTATTATTATCTTGTCTTAGAGATAGAGGATGTGTATCTCAATAATTTATATTTCGCTAACTTATATCTACGATTCCCCCTAGCTAGTATATTTTCAAGTTAGGCATTTTCCTACCTATAGGTGTCTGCACAAAATAAAAAGTTTTGAAATGTGTGTTTTATAGTATATAATCCAAAGTATATATACATATTTTTCTCCACTTTAATTTGGCATTCGATAGATGCTGAGATTTACTCAAACTGCAATAGAATGTATGTAATGGTCTAATTAAGCCTAATACTGTTCTATCTTAGACATATACGTATTAATTTCTTAAGTTCGGCTCATTATGGTTTCCAGCTATGTTTTTTATAAATAGAATGTAAAACCGATTTAAATTTTACAGCTGTCAGATAAGTCCTGTGTGTATTTTGCAAAAGCAACAGTCTGTTAGACGGAACTTTGAAATTTCTATAAGAGCCACTTATGCAAGGGATATCAATAATCTCTATTTGGACTGCGAGCACACTATGACAGTTTACTATTGGAATTACTAACCAATAGATTGAATAAACTTTTCTGTGTTGGAACTCTCTACGCTGTGGAGGTCACGTGATCGTCAGTAGAACCAATCAGGCACTCCGTTCAAAAGGGGCTTGTCGCCGCTCCGGTTCATATAGAGAGTGCGACTTAGCAGACGGTAAGATCCTCTGATGAAGAAGGTTGCAAAAAGACAATACCTTTGAAACGCGTCAGGAGAACCAGTCTGCTCTATCAGTATTTTCAACTAGTTATTTAGAAGCTGTGGACTATTTGACTTATTGTGTCAATTTACTTGCTGCTATCTTACTTGTGGGTCTGTGGACCGTATATTATAACGCTTTTAATTACCTCATATACTATTGAGGTCTTTTAGTGTGAGTAATTTGCTTGAAATAAATAGAACCTGGTGTTTACTTTTAAACGGGGTTGCACTATTATTTCTCATTTGTTTTACATGCACATGGCCACATGAGATAAAGACACCGGCACGATCCAACAGCTGATACATACATCCCTGGAAGTTGGAGAAAGTTTCTACCAACACTACGCGACACTTACCTCATACTGATTGAGGTTAAGGAGTGTAAGTAGATACCCTAAGGGGAACTTTTACTCCGGGCACTGGGGATTTCTGTTCAAATTCACCTCCTTTATATTGGGCATCGTTTTGGTTTCTACATCACCCTAATAATCAGGAACTGTTAATACCTGTCCATATATGTTTGTTGATTGAAGCATATAAAACCATAAAGGACTCTTTTTTTCTTATTTTCATTTATGTGTACTTAAAATTGTATTGTATTTTTATTTGCACTTTTCTTATGTACTCTATATGTATTTTAATGATAACTGGTCTGTATTGAAGTCTATGGTTATTTGTCATTATCAATGCAAATTCTGTTGCTATAACATTTTTTCCATATTCAGACCTGTATACTAGTGACTATTAATATTGTCAACTGTGGGTTAGCTTTTAATAAGTACACATATATTTGGGTACACTGTTTTATTCAGTTAGTCTGTTACTTTTTATATTCCTATTTTATTCCTATTTCTTTTTGTTTATATTTTTACATTGATTAGGAACTTAGACTGTTTAGGACTAATGTAGTTATGTTTCTATAGGCTAACCTCATATATGGTTTGAACTATTTACGTGCAGGTGTCCAAATAGATACACTTGTTATATTCTGTATAGCATAACTAGTTGTGCCCTTTAACATCTATCTTTTCTTTTCATTTTTATTTCTTGTCAAAGCTGGAGGTTGTGGGGACCCACCAGCTTTGATAGGTAGACTAGGGCAGCATTTGTATAATAATTCTTTCTATCCTTTGGGTTCTATATTGTGCCAAATGCACACTTATATATATATATATATATATATATATATATATATATATATATATATATATCTTTGAGGATTGCACCCAGGTTCTGAACTATTTACCAAAGTTGGAGTGCTGGAACACCCGCTGTTTCAACTATATATATTGGCCGGTCAAAATGCTGCTTTTTAACGCCCACTGGTATTACGAGTTTTGTAGGTACAGGTGTACCGCTCACTTTTTTGGTCAGACTTGGAAATACCGCAAATCCACTTACGTAAATTTTGTATCCTATTTTTTCAATGGGACTTGCATAACGCCGGTATTATGAGTCTGACAAAAAGTGAGCGGTAGACCCTCTCCTGTCAAGACTGATACCGCATTTAAAAGTCAGTAGTTAAGAGTTTTACACTACAACGCCGTAACATAAAACTCATAACTAAAGTGCTAAAAAGTACACTAATACCCATAAACTACATATTAACCCCTAAACCGAGGCCCTCCCGTATCGCAAACACACAAAAAAAAATGTAACCCCTAATCTGCCGAACCGGACATCGCCGCCACTATAATAAATATATTAACCCCTAAACCGCCGCACTCCCGCCTCGCAAACACTAGTTACATTTTATTAACCTCTGATCTGCCGTTCCTAACATCGCCACAACCTACCTACATTTATTAACCCCTAATCTGCCGCCCCCAACGTCGCCGCCACTATATTAAAGTTATTAACCCCTAAATCTAAGTCTAACCCTAACACCCCCTAACTTAAATATAATTTAAATAAATCTAAATAAAATTTCTATTACCTAAATAATTCCTATTTAAAACTAAATACTTACCTATAAAATAAACCCTAAGCTAGCTACAATATAACTAATAGTTACATTGTAGCTATCTTAGGGTTTATTTTTATTTTACAGGCAAGTTTGTATTTATTTTAACTAGGCACAATAGCTATTAAATAGTTATTAACTATTTAATAACTACCTAGTTAAAATAAAGACACATTTACCTGTAAAATAAAACCTAACCTAAGTTACAATTACAACTAACACTACACTATAATTAAATTAATTCCCTAAATTAAATACAATTAAATAAATTAAATAAAATGATCTAAAGTACAAAAAAAAACCACTAAATTACTGAAACTAATAAACAAATTACAAGAATTTTAAACTAATTACACCTAATCTAATCCCCCTAACAAAATAAAAAGCCCCCCCACCCAAAAAAAAGCCATACCCTACACTACATTACAAATAGCCCTTAAAAGGGCCTTTTGTGGGGTATTGCCCCAAAGTAATCAGCTCTTTTACCTGTAGGACTTTGGCCCAGTTGGGTGAAGACTTCTCCCGGTAAGGTGATCTTCAAGGGGTTAGTGTTATGTTTTTTTAAGAGGGTACTGGGTGGGTTTTAGAGTAGGGTTGGTTGTGTGGGTGGTGGGTTTTAATATTGGGGGGGTATTGTACTTTTTTTTTTTTACAGGTAAAAGAGCTGATTACTTTGGGGCAATGCCCCACAAAAGGCCTTTTTAAGGGCTATTTGTAATTTAGTGTAGGGTAGGGATTTTTTTATTTTGAGGGGGCTTTTTTATTTTGTTAGGGGGATTAGATTAGGTGTAATTAGTTTAAAAATCTTGTAATTTCTTTATTATTTTCTGTAATTTAGTGTTTGTTTGTTTTTGTACTGAAAAAAATTGTATTGAATTTAGGGAATTAATTTAATTATAGTGTAGTGTTAGGTGTAATTGTAACTTAGGTTAGCTTTTATTTTACAGGTACTTTTGTATTTATTTTAGCTAGGTAGTTTATTAAATACTTAATAACTATTTAGTAACTATTCTACCTAGTTAAAATAAATACAAACTTGCCTGTAAAATAAAAATAAACCATAAACTAGCTACAATTTAACTATTAGTTATATTGTAGCTATCTTAGGGTTTATTTTATAGGTAAGTATTTAGTTTTAAATAGGAATAATTTAGTTAATGATAGTAATTTTATTTAGATTTATTTAAATTATATTTGTTAGGGGGGGTTAGGGTTAGATTTAGATTTAGGGGTTAATAACTTTAATATAGTGGCAGCGACGTTGAGGGCGGCAGATTAGGGGTTAATAAATGTAGGTAGGTGTCGGCGATGTTAGGGTCGGCAGATTAGGGGTTAATAAATATAATGTAGGTGTCAGTGATGTTAGGGGCAGCAGATTAGGGGTTCATAAGTATAATCTAGGTGGCGGCGGTGTCCAGAGCGGCAGATTAGTTGTTAATAATATAATGCAGGTTATTTTATAGGTTAGTATTTAGTTTTAAATAGGAATAATTTAGTTAATGATAGTAATTTTATTTAGATTTATTTAAATTATATTTAAGTTAGGGGGGGTTAGGGTTAGATTTAGATTTAGGGGTTAATAACTTTAATATAGTGGCAGCGATGTTGAGGGCGGCAGATTAGGGGTTAATAAATGTAGGTAGGTGTCGGCGATGTTAGGGGCGGCAGATTAGGGGTTAATAAAAATAATGTAGGTGTCAGTGATGTTAGGGGCAGCAGATTAGGGGTTCATAAGTATAATCTAGGTGGCGGCGATGTCGGGGGCGGCAGATTAGGGGTTAATAAGTGTAAGATTAGGGGTGTTTAGATTCAGGGTTTATGTTAGGGTGTTAGGTGTAGACATAAATGTATTTTCCCTATAGGAATCAATGGGGCTGCGTTAGGAGCTAAACGCTGCTTTTTTGCAGGTGTTAGTTTTTCTTTCAGCCGGCTCTCCCTGTTGATTCCTATGGGGAAATTGTGCACGAGCACGTTACACCAGCTCACCGCTGACTTAAGCAGCGCTGGTATTGAGGTGAGATGTGGAGCAAAATTTTGCTCTACGCTCATATTTTTACGGTTAACGCCGGGTTTGTAAAAACACGTAATACCAGCGCTTTCTGTAAGTGAGCGATGAGCATAAAGTGCTTATTAGCACCGCACCCCTGTTACCGCAAAACTCGTAATCTAGGTGTAAATTTGTTAAAGCCCTGATTTATTACTTCCTGTTCCTGTTTTGTTAATATTATTCTTGTCATCTGCACCAACACACTAGTAATATAGATGTGGAAATTGTTATACATTTTCTAAAGACACTACACTACTACTGCTTTCTCCCCTCCTCTATAGTGATGTCGCGAACCTAAAATTTTGCGTTCGCGAACAGCGAACGCGAACTTCCGCAAAACTTTGCGAACCGGCGAACAGGGCGAACCTCCATAGACTTCAATAGGCAGGCGAATTTTAAAACCCACAGGGACCCTTTCTGGCCACAAAAGTGATGGAAAAGTTGTTTCAAGGGGACTAACACCTGGACTGTGGTATGCCGGAGGGGGATCCATGGCAAACTCCCATGGAAAATTACATAGTTGATGAGTCTGGTTTTAATCCATAAAGGGCATAAATCACCTAACATTCCTAAATTGTTTGGAATAACGTGCTTTAAAACATCAGGTATGATGTTGTATCGTTCAGGTAGTGTAAGGGGTTGTTTTTTTTTAAAATGTACACTACTGTTTTAGCAGATATGACTTGCACTGGTGTGACACTGTGCCCTGGCAGGACCTGGAGCGCACACGTGTGAGGGAAACTGACTGCTATTATAACACAATAAAAAAGTTTTTTTTTTTTTTTTTTAAATGTATGTACACTACTGTTTTAGCAGATATGAGTTGCACTGGTGTGACACTGTGCCCTGGCATGACCTGGAACGCACACGTGTGAGGGAAACTGACTGCTATTATTTCACAGTAAAAAAAGGTTGTTGTTTTTTTTAAATGTATGTACACTACTGTTTTAGTAGATATGACTTGCACTGGTGTGACACTGTGCCCTGGCAGGACCTCAAACGCACATGTGTGAAGGAAACTGACTGCTATTATTTCACAATAAAAAAGGTGGGTTTTTTTAAATGTATGTACACTAATGTTTTAGCAGATATGACTTGCACTGGTGTGACACTGTGCCCTGGCAGGACCTGCAACGCACACGTGTGAAGGAAACTGACTGCTATTATTTCAGAGTAAAAAAAGGTTGTTTTTTTTTTTAAATGTACACTACTGTTTTAGCAGATATGACTTGCACTGGTGTCACACTGTGCCCTGGCAGGACCTGAAACGCACACGTGTGAAGGAAACTGACTGCTATTATTTCAAATTAAAAAAGTTTTTTTTTTTTTTTTAAATGTACACTACTGTTACACCAGATATGAGTGGTGGCACTGGGCAAGTGGGCACAGTATACGCTGTGAGCCTGAGCTGGCAGGCAGGCTGCAATTAGATTACACAGGAAAAAAAAAAAAAAGCAGACTGATGTTCTAGCCCTAAAAAGAGCTTTTTGGGGTGCTGTCCTTACAGCAGAGATCAGATGAGTCCTTCAGGACTGTAGTGGACACTGAATACACTAGCCTAGCTATCGACTTCCCTATTAAATCAGCAGCAGTTACACTGTCCCTCCTCTCACTAAGAATGCAGGCTCCAAATGAATCTAAAATGGATGCTGTCCAGGAGGTGGGAGGGTCTGGGAGGGAGTGTCTGCTGCTGATTGGCTGGAATGTGTCTTGGGACAGTGAGCTACAGGGTCAAAGTTTACTCAATGATGACGAATAGGGGGCGGATCGAACATCGCATATGTTCGCCGTCCGTTGCGAACGCGAACATGCTATGTTCGCTGCGAACTATTCGCGGCAGAACTGTTCGCAACATCACTACTCCTCTACCCTACGGTATATATATATATATATATATACGGCAAGCAGGAAACAGCACTCTCTGGTCTTGGTACACAATTAATTTATTAAGTGACGTTTTGGGGAATACACCCCTTCATCAAACCAATGTTACATATAGTGAAACAGACATTTTTACACTCACATAAGACCCTCCTCCAGTGTAAAAGAACGCCAAAAAGTCTGATGCCTAGGCAACCAGATTTTGGTAAACAAAAACAAGGTGTAAAACAAATAAGGTGTAAAAGATTTTTTTAGCAAGAAACAAATATTTTGAAAACTACACCTGAATATGGAAGCATGTAAACATGTAAACTAGATTATCCTAGATATGATTCAAAGATTAGCAAACAAAAGTGGCACAGGAAACAGGGATATACTGGACATGTTGCAAAAACATTATTATAATAATGTGTATCAAAGCAACCGCATAGGCACATAGTCATGAATACGAGTACAAGAAAATATATAAACTACTCTAAACCTAAAGTGCAGTCCTAATATACAGCAAAATGTTGCCTAAACAGCCAAGATATATTCAAACTAAGTTCCTAAGGTATATTACATAGATCGCAGGAGTCCGGATCCCCAGGTGTAATCAACCTGACATATGTCAATCCTAGAATTTAGGTGTAATTAGTTTAAAAATAATTGATAGATAATTGTATTTAATTTAGGGAATTAATTTAATTATAATGTAGTGTTAGGTGTAATTGTAACTTAGGTTAGGTTTTATTTTACAGGTACTTTTGTATTTATTTTAGCTAGGTAGTTTATTAAATACTTAATAACAATTTAGTAACTATTCTAGCTAGTTAAAATAAATACAAACTTGCCTGTAAAATAAAAATAAACCCTAAACTAGCTACAATTTAACTATTAGTTATATTGTAGCTAGCTTAGGGTTTATTTTACAGGTAAGTATTTAATTTTAAATAGGATTAATTTAGTTAATGATAGTTATTTTATTTAGATTTATTTAAATTATATTTAAGTTGGGGGGGTTAGGGTTAGATTTAGGGGTTAATATTATAACTTTAATATAGTGGTGGCGACGTTGGGGGCGGCATATTACGGGTTAATAAATGTAGGTAGGTGTCGGTGATGTTAGGGGTTAATTAATATAATGTAGGTGTCGGCGATGTTGGGGGCAGCAGATTAGGAGTTCATAAGTATAATGAAGGTGGCGGCGGTGTCCGGAGCGGGAGATTAGGGGTTAATAATATAATGCAGGTGTCTACGATGTCTGGGGCAGCAGATTAGGGGTTAATAAGTTTAAGATTAGGGGTGTTTAGACTGGGGGTTCATGTTAGGGTGTTAGGTGTAGACATAAATGTATTTTCCCCATAGGAATCAATGGGGCTGCGTTAGGAGCTAAACGCTGCTTTTTTGCAGATGTTAGTTTTTCTTTCAGCCGGCTCTCCCTGTTGATTCCTATGGGGAAATTGTGCACGAGCACGTTACACCAGCTCACCGCTGACTTAAGCAGCGCTGGTATTGAGGTAAGATGTGGAGCAAAATTTTGCTCTACGCTCACTTTTTTTGCGGTTAACGCCGGGTTTGTAAAAACCCGTAATACCAGCGCTTTCTGTAAGTGAGCGATGAGCATAAAGTGCTGATTAGCACCGCACCCCTGTTACTGCAAAACTCGTAATCTAGGTGTAAATTTGTTAAAGCCCTGATTTATTACTTCCTGTTCCTGTTTCGTTAATATTATTCTTGTCATCTGCAACAACACACTAGTAATATAGATGAGGAAATTGTTATATATTTTCTAAAGACACTACACTACTACTGCTTTCTCCCCTCCTCTACCCTACTGTATATATATATATATATATATATACGGCAAGCAGGAAACAGCACTCTCTGGTCTTGGTACACAATTAATTTATTAAGTGACGTTTTGGGGAATACACCCCTTCATCAAACCAATGTTACATATAGTGAAACAGACATTTTTACACTCACATAAGACCCTCCTCCAGTGTAAAAGAACGCCAAAAAGTCTGATGCCTAGGCAACCAGATTTTGGTAAACAAAAACAAGGTGTAAAACAAATAAGGTGTAAAAGATTTTTTTAGCAAGAAACAAATATTTTGAAAACTACGCCTGAATATGGAAGCATGTAAACATGTAAACTAGATTATCCTAGATATGATTCAAAGATTGGCAAACAAAAGTGGCACAGGAAACAGGGATATACTGGACATGTTGCCAAAACATTGTTATAATAATGTGTATCAAAGCAACCGCATAGGCACATAATCATGAATACGAGTACAAGAAAATATATAAACCACTCTAAACCTAAAGTGCAGTCCTAATATACAGCAAAATGTTGCCTAAACAGCCAAGATATATTCAAACTAAGTTCCTAAGGTATATTACATAGCCTGCAGGAGTCCGGATCCCCAGGTGTAATCAACCTGACATATGTCAATCCTAGCATTTAGGTGTAATTAGTTTAAAAATAATTGATAGATAATTGTATTTAATTTAGGGAATTAATTTAATTTAATTATAATGTAGTGTTAGGTGTAATTGTAACTTAGGTTAGGTTTTATTTTACAGGTACTTTTGTATTTATTTTAGCTAGGTAGTTTATTAAATACTTAATAACTATTTAGTAACTATTCTACCTAGTTAAAATAAATACAAACTTGGCGGAGCCGACTGGGGAGAGCATCAGACGCGTTTTCTTTGAGCTCCTGGCTCCTAGATATAATTTTACGATTTAATCTATCCATAAAGGGCTTAAACTCCTGTTTGTTATATCTGGGAACAACTACTGTCTGCTGTGTTACCTGGGAACCCGGAGGCGAGCTAAAAGCTGAGTAAATAGCTGAGATTTCTCCGACAGCCACGCCACGTGGGCTTTTTAGGAGCTATCCC